>NC_037685.1:67423217-67660714 GCF_003255815.1 Theropithecus gelada
ATATATATATATATATATATATATATATATATATATATATATATATACACACACACACACACACACACACACATCCTATTGGTTCTGTTTCTATGGAGAACCCTGATTAATACACCACTTATCTGAAGGGTATTATCCACTCTATGCATCATCTTTTGTACATTTGCTTTCATCAATATGGACGGCATAACTTTATTTTTGCCCATTTAATACTGAGGGTGAGCATTTGATCTGTTGGCCACAAAACTATAGCTATTTACTCAGAGCTTCTATTTTTAACACTCTGATTCCTGTGCTATTTATTTTGCATGCAGTGAAGCCCTTTAAAGCCCCTTAACCACTTCCCTACATTTGCATGCAGGAATAGTCTCCTCCTGCTAGAAAGCGAGTTTAATAATGCTTTGAGTTGAAGGTAGGATGGAAAAAGTCAATTAGCTTCCAGAATGGCTCCCTTCTCCTTGGGCTACACCTTGTGGTTTGAAATTAAATCCATTATCAGCTTCATCCATACACAAATGCAAAGCCAAGGCTAGCCCATTTTGGATAATCTCGTGATCTTCTCCACTAAACATGAGCACAGATTGTCTGGATCAAGTTCTTTTTAATGATGAGGAAATACGAGATTTGTTACTAATGAAGATAGGCCCCAATCCAACTAAAACCTACGCAGATATGATTGTCTTTAATTTCTTTTCTCATCTCTCATTTTAAGGGGAAAATCATCGTAGAGCAGAAGTCCCAAAAACTTGCTTTGGGGGCAAAGAACATTTTCCCTTTCCTGGCTTTTTCCAGCATGAATGGAACATGCATGGATCTAATTTCACAGGCTAATTTCATTCTGACAATGGAAAACAGTTAAACAGCCGATCATGTGTTTACATCTATCAATAGTTTTTAATACCGATGATCATGAGGTGGTGTTGGCCTGATTAGTTCAGTCCTAACCTAAAAATGACTGATTCCTAATGAAAACGTTCTTTCTCATACAGAACATTCCAACTATGGTTGTAAGTCGTGAAACTTGCAATGTAATAGTCTTTAAATCAGATATAAAACAACTTCCCCCCAAACTAAAACTAAGCAAAAAACCAACCAAACAACAAAGTATGCTTCTCGTGGATTAATTACTGGCAATTGCTTTGTTCCATTATACAGAAATACGTCGACTAACCAGAATGCATAGGTCCTGGCGTGTTGTGGGTAGCTTGGTGAATCAATCTGAAGTTTAGCATTTCTACTTCCAGCTTTATTACTGATATTTAAGGTAAACCGCAACCAGTCTACTTTCCTGCTAAGTGTGGTCAGCAGTTTCCCATGTTCTGATTGCTGATCCAGACCATTGTTGGAGTGCCATCATCACTCAATCAATTCTTCTTTTGACATGCTGAGCTTCACTCCCACCTTCCTCAGTGACTTTAGTTACTGACCCCCTTTTGAGTATTTTAGTATCCCTTCAACTGCCCTTAAGTTTTAAAATAATTTTTAAAATTCTGAATAAAATTAAAAAGTATAAGAAAGTGTACAAAGCTTAGAAGAAAAATCGGCTAACGATGTCCTTAAAGTACAAAACTACGACACAATACACTCCTATTGTCAGAAAATGCTAAACATTTTGATAAATAATATCATTATTAAAATAAATGCCCTTCAATAGCTTTTCTTCTTATCCTAAAAAGACAAATAGAGCCCTTTCATAATCCTGTCCATTCACTACCTCCTGCGAATGCAGAAACCTCACACCCATACTGACGGGTCTCACAGGAGGCAACTCACAGCCATACCAATAGCTCTTCTGCCTCCTTGGGTCCCTGTTCTCCAGCCCATGCATCTCTACCAATCTTCCTTCCCCCCAATTTAGCCACTCAGAATCATCATACTTATGCCAAACTCTGGGGCCCAGAGTGGTCTTCTTGATCATTTCTAGGCAACCAAAAAATTCTTCCCTCTCTCCTTATCCGTTAGGCTCTCTTTGTTTCCCTGACAGAAACTCACTGTCATGTACACTGCAGACTTTCAATAAATATTTGTTGAACAGAAGATAACGGTATTGTGATTATGCTTTTCAAAAAAGTACCCTAAACTTTTTAGAGCTACACCCTACAATATTTCCAGATGAGATGAGAAGGTGCAATGCAGAAAGAGTTTCAGTTAAAGCTGCAGTTATTACAGAATCACTACAAAAATATACTGAACATTTACTACTTTTTATCACTAGGCAGTGAGTCCAAAATATATGAGAATAAGATAAACACTAATTTAAGTGGCGATAAAGGATTTTGATTTTTAGGTACAATTTAAAAATTCTCCAAATAGGCCGGGCATGGTGGCTCATGCCTGTAAACCCAGCACTTAGGGAGGCCAAGGCGGGAATATCACCTGAGGTCAGGAGTTCGAGACTAGCCTGGCCAACATGGTGAAACCCCGTCTCTACTAAAAATACAAAAATTAACCGAATAGGGTGGCATGCACCTGTAGTCCCTGCTACTCAGGAGGCTCTGGCTGGAGAATCACTTGAACCCAGGAGGCAGAGGTTGGAGTGAGCCCAGATCATGCCACTGCACCCAGTCTAGGCAACAGAGCAAGACTCTGTCTCAAAAAAAAAAAAGTCCCCAAATAAGTCTCTGCTCCCACAATTACACTTTTCTTGAGTAGTCAATGGATATGACATTCACTCAGCACAGCTGCCAGCCTGCCTGTTCCAGAGCTGGGGTGACCTGAATGGAATCCCAAAAGTTCCATTTCCCAAAAGTTTGGCACACTGTGTTTCCCAAAAGTTTGGCACACTGTGTTTCTTGAGATGATAGTCAATGGTATGGGTGGCCTCACCCATTTTTCCTTCTCTCTTTTTCTCTCTCTCCCTTCAAGGACAATTTGGAATAGAAAATCACTGCTTCTTCCTCTCAGGACCAGCAAGCAAACCCCTTCTATCTGGCTGAGCAAGGCCCTCCCTGCCATCAGGGAGACAGATTCTTTCTCCAGAGGCCTCCGGCTTTCATTCTTCCTAATTTTGTTTTCTTGACATAAAGAGAGCTATTATGAGGCTGGAATTTCAAAACAGCAGCATTAAACTAAATTCTATTCTCCTCATTACTGCTATCTGATGTCTTATTATGCCCTGGTACCAAACTCTTCTTGGAGGAAATTTGTAGGAGACCTGTTGGGAGATGGTCTGGAAGGATGATGCTTGGGGTCTGCTGACCTGCAGCTAGAGCTAATCCTAGACTGTTGCTTACAAAACTACTGACTTTTATACAAAAATAGCAGCAATCATTGCTGAAATCTCCCAATCCACCCAAACAAGTCTTACACTCTAGGGAGCGAAGTGTTTGCATCTGGCACAGTGATGTGGGAAGAGGGACTAATTACTTGATGTGGCTAAAATAGGAAGGAAAGTAAGTAATTACAAGCCTTAAGTCAAGTGAGGCCTTTCCCCCACTTCACCCCTAACCTTGACTAGCATTCTTCTATTACGTGGCCAGACTGCCCTATTCCCTCAGTTCTTCCATGTAATCCTCAAGGCAAATCTTAAACCCCACACAATCTAAGAGGCTTATTAATGGCCCTTCCCCTCAGTGATGACTTCCTCTTTCTCACTGGGCACTTACTCTCTACTGTCATTTTTTCCCCACTGTGAATCCTAGAGTTTCTATCATAACTTAAGGACAGACACCAAATCAGCTATCTTTCGATATCAAGCTGCGAGAGCACTCTCTGGCATGTCCCAGTTGACGGCGGTTCTAGGGGTGAGGATGAAGAAAGTCTAGCGGTCTGACCGCATCAGCAGCTACGAGGCATTGCAGCGGACAAGCTTCATCACCGAATGGCTTTTGATTTGTAACACATTTTCATTCGCAAGGCTGCATTAAGAGCAGGATACCATATTTTAATATCTAAAATAATATTAAATATCATTATATGAATTAGTATTATATACCATTTACATACCATTAAATACCATTACTAAAATCATTGAAAGTAACCTAACTTCAAAGTACTTTAAAGATCATTTGAAACGCCTTCTTGGGGAGTTTAGACATCATAAATAAAATAAAGCCATTAAGAATAATCACATCCTGTTAACCATAGGATGTTTTACAAGAAAACAAAAGTGAAAGAACAACCCTGAATATGTTCCTATGTATAAATGCAGGATCACCTATTATCTGATTTGATATTGCCAGTACTTAGCACATAGCTGACATTCAACAAATACATGTTGGTAAACTGAATGAGTACACGTGAATTGTTTTCACATTTACTATTTTTAATACATTAAGTATGTACTCTACACATTGCTATAAAAGTAGTATGCATAACTGATTTTTTGTTTTTTGTTTTTTTTGAGATGGAGTTTCACTCTTGTTGCCCAGGCTGGAGTGCAATGGCACGGTCTCAGCTCACCACAACCTCCGCCTCCCAAGTTTAAGCAATTTTCCTGCCTCAGCCTCCCAAGTAGCTGGGATTACAGGCATGTGCCACCAAGCCCAGTTAATTTTGTATTTTTAGTAGAGACGGGGTTTCTCCATGTTGGTCAGGCTGGTGTTGAACTCCTGACCTCAGGTGATCCACCCGCCTCGGCCTCCCAAAGTGCTGGGATTGTAGTCGTGAGCCACTGCACCTGGCCGCATAACTGATTCTTTAGGAGCAGTAACAACACACAAGGTTGAAAGAAACATCCAACAGCAAAAAACAATGCTACCTTTTTGAACAGACAATAATTCTTTCAGCAACATCAAGGTAATAAAGTTTAATGGAAAGAACCAGCTGCCTATGAATCAAGAGATTGGGTTCCAGAAGCCTCCTGCTTTATGTGTCCTCGTGCAGGTCATTTCACTCTCCTGCACCTCAGTCTCCTCCTCTGTAAAAAAAGGGGCTGAGGCCAGATGCCTTTTCAGGTCCTCTTCCTCCCTGATCTTCCAAGGATGCTAGGGCTCCTTTAGCATGGAACTCAACACCACACCCCTTGTCTGCTAGAAGACATCTCACTGACTTTGTGTTTTAAATGGAAAGGATGTATGGCATGGAATATGATGTGTACCCTACAAGTGATAAAGTAAGGAGACAAAAGAAGAACTGTGTGGGACCACACGATGAAAAATGTAAGACTCATCACCCTGGAGAATCTCTAAACAAAGGTTTCCTTTTAGTTAAGTTTTTATTTGTTGGGTAATTTTTTTTTCTTGGAAGATGAAAGATCAGAACCCACAGCCTGGACCTTATTGAATCCCTCTTAATTAACTGGGAATGAAAGCCCATCATTGTACAGATCAAGCTAATTGGAAGCTTTGCTTGGTTTCTTTTCAGTATCAACTAGATGAAGCTTGGACACACTCTTGCCTTTTTGTGGTTGTACAAAGAACTGTTTTTAGCTTGGATTATCTACCTTATCCCCTTTTAGGAGGACGGTGAGGTTGGGTAAGAAAAATCTCTCTAAAAACAACAGCTCTACTCACAAGGCCAGGTAAAATGTATGATAAGAAATATCCAATTTGTATTCTTGGTGATGGCCAATTCAAGGCTTGCTTTAGGCAATAATTGAAAGCCTCTATAAGCACAGGCTTTTTGGTCTTTTCAACATTTTTCTTTAAGCCAAGTGAGGTGACAAACATTTCCAAAACAAGTACAATACAGTTAATTTAATGTGCTGGTAACTCCTACATTTTAAAAGTGTTCTGAGTTTCAATTTAGTGTCATCCAATTTAAGTCAAAGGATTTCTTCAGCAAAACCTAGCAACCAATATTCGCTAGAATAATATGTGCTAGAGAATAAAATGAGTTTGAAATGTATTCTAAAATAACCCTTACAGCTAATTTTATCCTTCAACGTTAAGTAACAACAGATTCTCTTGGAGGAATGGCAATCTTTTTTAGGGTTTAAAAACTTATTGAAATGCTAATGCTACATTACAATTTTGTTTCCAATGAGGCATTTTAAGCAATAAACAAATAAGAAAAATTGAAGTATAGTTTTATGTTGGGACACAGAGAGATGATCATCCTTGCTGGGAGATCAAGAATTATAAAACAAATATTGAGGCCAGTAGAAAAAGGCCATCTCTGGCTCATCTGCAAATATATATGTGTGTGCACATACATGTTCTTTTAGGTTGTTGCTTCTTTCAACCATCCACCATCCTTGTGACGACCACATGATTTAACTAATTGTTTTAAATCCTGTGCGAAATTAACTTAATAAATTATAAATTCTGAAAGAGTGACAGTTCTTAAGAAATCATAAAAGGCACCATTTCAACTCTAAGGAAAGCTTTGGCTGCACCCTGAGGGCTGGGGGAGGCCTTGTCATGGCAGCCCCCTGCCCTGGTCTGTGCTCTTTCCCACTGTCCTCTCCACGTGACCAAAGCCAGTGGGTCTGGTCTAGGGAGCCTAGGCAGATCTAGCAGTGTGTCGTCTTCTCAGCAATCTGCCCATGTTTTCTAAACTATCTGATCTCGTCTGAGACTAGAAAGCCAGTTGCATAAACTATTGAATGAGCATTTTGATGCCAAGCTGATTCCAGTCAATCTCATGTGATTTGGGTGGGTGTGAGCTAAATTTTCCAGACCAGAATGTTTCTGGCGCTAAACCTTGGAGACCAAGGAGGAGAAACTGACCTTGAAGATTTTCATTCTGCCACAGACACTTATAACAAAGAATCACAGAACTAGTGCATGTGTGTGTGTGTGTGTGTGTGTGTGTGTGTATAATCCATCCAATTTGCTATCCTTCATATTATAACTGGTTTGGAGAAACACGTGTCTCATACACTGCTGGAGAAATGTAAACTTTACAAATCTTAGTGGAAAGCAATTTTATGACATATAACCAGAACCATAATAGGCTATTCAATTTAACTTCTTATAGGTTATCATAAGGATATATTTGAAGATATAAGAAATATTTGCTGAGAGTAGGATTCATGGCAAGATTTGCTTATAAAGGCTGAAAATAAACTGGAAACAACATAAATAGGCAATAATAGGGTATTGCAACATAAGTTAGATCTATACAAAATATATAGCCTATAAAAATTATGTTAAAGAATATTGATTGAAAAACTCCACAAT
The DNA here is from genome assembly GCF_003255815.1 of Theropithecus gelada. Classification (NCBI taxonomy): domain Eukaryota; kingdom Metazoa; phylum Chordata; class Mammalia; order Primates; family Cercopithecidae; genus Theropithecus; species Theropithecus gelada. The sequence continues at coordinate 67,430,282 of NC_037685.1, forward strand.
ATATGGCTAAGTCAAAGGTTACAAAAGGTTACAAAACAACATGTACACCATGACTTTATTTTCCTAAGAGATATATGGCCATCCTGAAAAGTTTGGAAGGATTGAAAAGATATGTTATGAAAGTAGTTATGATTTTTAAAATTTAATTACCTGCATTTTCTGTCACCAATTTTTCTAATAATGAGCACATATTGCTTTTGCAATTAAAAATTTAGGTTTTCTTATTAAAGAAAGAGGAATGAGTAAATAAAATTTTATATCTTTATGTTAACTTTAGAGTGTGTTGTTTGTTCTAAAATAATCATTCTGAAAAGAAGCAAAATAAAACACAAGATTAAATATAAAAAGTCACAGAATTGATAACAAAGTAATACAGTTGTCTAATACTTTGCCTTAATATAGGCCCTCCTTGATTATCAGAAGGAAATCAGTGTCAGCTTCCTTTTTGGAAAGCCACATCATTTTCTGAACTGTCTCTAATAATTCAATATGTGATCACAAAATTATTCCATTGTGTCTGCATTTCCAGAGACCACCTAAAAATAGAGCTCCTAGAACATTTCACAAACAACCTTTAAAAATTACAAAAAGAAAAAAGTAACATGCACTAGTTCTGGAATATTAGCTCAATGAAAGCAGGGGCTTTTATCACTTACTGCAGAATCTCCACAGCCTAAAACAGGACCTGGCACATAGTGGGGGCTCAATAAATATTTGTTGAATAAATGAAGGGGTAAAGGACTGGGGTGGGGGAAGAGAAATAGAATATAAAGTGAAAATACACCAAGAAATTTCATGTTATCTTAAAAAGAGAATACTCAGTGAGGCACAAAATTGCTCATACGTTTTTTGTTGTTATTTTGTTTGTTCGTTTGTTTGTTTTTCTTTTTTGAGACAGAGTCTCGCTCTGTTGCCCAGGCCGGAGTGCAGTGGTGTAATCTCAGCTCACTGCAATCTCCGCCTCCAGGGTTCAAGCGATCCTCCCACCTTAGCTTCCCAAGTAGCTGGGACTACAGGAACACGCCACCATGCCTGGATAATTTTTGTATTTTTTTGTAGAAACAGGGTTTTGCCATGTTGTCCAGGCTGGTCTCAAACTCCTGAGCTCAAGTGATCTGCCCGCCTCAGCCTCCCAAAGTGCTGGGATTACAGGCGTGAGCCACTGTGCCCGGCCTGTTTGCAAGTTTTAAATAGTAATAGTTGCTACCATTTATTGTCTACTGTGTGTCAAATGCTTTATTTATGTTAACTTAATGTACACAACAATCTGGCTAAGTATTAATATATTTACAAATAAAATTGTGGCACTGAAATTTTGCATCATTAGCATGAAACTAATACAAAGAGACTGGTAAGCCCAACAGAGCTTTAATGAAATGCCACTGTATATGATTTTTGCCATTAAAAAACTGCCAAAACTGCAGTCAAAAACCGCATTTACTTAGAGGTTTCTAAATAAGTAACTTTCACATGTGTCTTGAAACATAAACAAGAAGTTTGAGTGCCAGCTGATTTAATAGATTATAACTTAAAAGTGCGTGTAAGAGTGAGTATTTGGAAAGGGTAGCTGAATGTTTCTAATAAAAGATATCTATTCTAAATGTAAAGAATAATAAATAAAATGTATATGTAAAAAGACTTAACAAAAAACAATGATCACTCATTATCCCACCCATTTTGGAGGCCAGCAAAGGTTAACAATGTGATGATCACATATAAGGAAAATTTAGTAAATAATCTTGCATCATGAAAGGCATATGTCAAACTATTACTAACTTCATTTTAAGGTCAAAGAGAAACAATAATAAAATCTAAAAAGATGGGAACATGCTTTCAAAAGGATATCAAGTAACACTCCATAGGTATCTCTGGAAAACATTAGAAAAGGGTGCAGGGAAATATGCTATTCAATGGCAAAAGCTGTAGCTGCTGCAGGCAAAGTGATAGCAAAGAGCAGAGATGGGCTAGCAGCATGGCGGCAAGCTTGTATTGCTGGAGCTGGTAAAGAAAGTTCAGATTAGTAGCACTGTTTACAATAGCAAAGACTAGAAACCAACCCAAATGCCCATCAATGATAGACTAGACAAAGAAAATGTGGCACATATACACCATGGAATACTATACAGTCATAAAAAAGAATGAGTTCATGTCCTTTGCAGGGACATGGATGAAGCTGGAAACCATCATTCTCAGCAAACTAACACAGGAACAGAAAACCAAACACCACATGTTCTCACCCGTAAGTGGGAGTTGAACAATGAGAACACATGGACACAGGGAGGGGAACATCACACACTGGGGCCTGTTGGAGGGTGGGGGGAAAGAGGATGGAGAGCATTAGGACAAATACCTAATGCATGCAGGGCTTAAAACCTAGATGACAGGTTGATGGGTGCAGCAAACCACCATGGCACATGTATACATATGCAACAAACCTGCATGTTCTGCACATGTATCCCAGAACTTAAAAGAAAAAAGAAAGTTTGGATTACACAGAAACTTTTCGGGAAATCATGCATAAAGGAAAAGGAAGAAAATGTGAATGAAGGCAAGCATCTTTTCCAGGGAGCCGCACCAAGGAGCTGGGAGACCCACAAACCAGTGGGTAGACAGACACACAGTTTAGGGAAATGCTATGAGAACCTCTGGTTTAAACTGGGAAGAGAAACAAGAAGGACCACAAAAGCCACATCTATGTGTGAAACTATCAAATAAAGCATGAAACCTGATACACTGTACCATGACATTACCACATTTGTATGTATGTTTACATTTATATTTTAGCAATCCAAGGCCCTCTTGTGAAACAGTTTTTGCGTGCTCTACAAAACCTGCTTTGCCACTTTCCATGTTTAAAGACACCAGAGGCCAGGGCTTCCCAGGAGAGGGGAAAGGAGAAGGCGCAACCCTGAAAGGAGATGCCACGGGGGAGAAAAAATTACTTCATTTTGTTGCCTGAGAAACTGATTTGCAAGCTCTTGGGCAAAGAGCCTTCTGTTTGGGGTGGCCTAGATCCAGGAGCAGCTGTGGAGGATAGACCATGAAGTTTGGATCTAGAGGACTCAGGTTTAGGGCAAAAGCTAGCTGACCCCGGTCAAGTAACTTACAGGTTCTTAGCTTAAGTTTTCCCATCTATAAGATGGACTAGGATATTACTATGAGAATCAGATAAGAGAGAATATATTTGAAAGACCGTTTTGATAACCTTTAAGTATTTGGAAATACGAAAATGTCCGAATTGCTGTTTCCTATGCTCAGATTCATAACCTAATGCTTTCAAGTTCCATAAAGATTTATATCTTGATGAAAAATTTACACAAAGAAATCAAGATTTTACCACTTAGGGAGAGTGAATGTGAATGGGAGGAGTGTGCGCCCAGCGGCCAGCAAGGCTCATTGGTCGACTCTGCGGCATGCATCCGCCCAGCGATGTCATGGATTGACTGCTCACCACTCCTGCTGAGCCTCAAAGCAATTTTGAATGGCTGTATTTTGCAGACCTTTGGGAACAGCCTCAAACACCTGAAATCATGAATATCAAATCCATGAATGCCAATAGTGCCTTCTTACCAATAAAGCTTAGTAGAGATTTTTAATATTTCACAGTCAGAAACTTCAGCCAACACATGCAATTTGAGTGTTCTAGAATAGTGTTAGTAGGCTACAAGGCAGTATTAACACAAATGTGAATATAGAATCATACAGTCTTGAATTTGCAAAATCTTTGTCCAAGCCCTCTCTGTTCCCGGCAAAATCTCAGCCAAATTCCCTTGGAGAATCCTCAGGATATCTTGGGGTTGTGAGTAGAGATGAATATTGCATGCTGGAAAGCTCTAAATAGTCTTAAAGAAGAGCAACAAACAGGAAGGCAGATGGAACCGGAAGATATTCTATATTGTAAGAGTATTGAATATATTCTATTCCCTAAAATAATATTTCCTTTAGGATCTTTTCCAAATCCATACTATTTGTGAGTAGAAAAACTCATAAGGAGAAAAAGAGCAAAAGAAGAACATAAACATCGAAACATAAATCTCTAAGCCATTGCTACCTTCAAATAACTAATGAAACAGATTTGTTCTAAAGAGCATATCCATCTGATCACTTTTGGCATACGATAAAACTTAATGAAATATTTAACTATGTTATATTTAGTATATCTTGGATGATCTTTGACTTCTAGGAAGTTAGGGATCATTATTTTGTGTGTCGTATACAAACCGTGAATCATCCTGACTATAAAGGCAATCCTCAGGAGTAATTAATACAACTATTAGTTTATAAAACTCCACATATATATTTAGGTTTCTTCTTATGAACAAAATATATTTCCAATTATACCTAAATGCAGTGTCGATCATTTCCAATCACTTAACTACTAACAGGATGCTATTTTTGACACTGACCTTCTCTTTAAAATTTTATAGAGAGCTGAAGATCATATACACAAAAAGCATGTTTGAAAATGTGAACAGGCTTAATTCTTGCCACTGGAAAGGCTGGCTTCTCTTCCATTCAAATGAAACTTACTTTGCATTCTTCTTCAGGATTATGATATTTCAGAGAGCAACGTTTTTTGTTGCCTTTACAATTTTAAATTACAGCTGATACGCTGTTTACCTTATTTTGCCATACCTAAAATGCTTGCAACCTATGACTGTCACCTAATGGCAACCTGTGAATGACTAACTAACCTAATATAGATGAAAGCCCAATCCTGATGAACTGTTACCGGAAAAAGTTTTCATAGGAGAAATGTTACCAAAGCATTTGCAATCTCTTGGAGTTGCTGGGGAAAATAACAACAGCAACAGGTAAGGCAGGTAAACTGATCACACTTCTCTAACTTTATCTAGCCTATAAAAAAATCAGTCTTATAATAAGAACAAATATGATTGAGAAAAATAATCAAATTATTCAGTGTATTAGTGTGTTTAAGTGGTGTATATTTAACAAGAAAATAGATGTTTAAACTTAAGCTACAGACTCATCAGAATTTCAAGTAAATCACACGTTTTTGACCTTGCCCTTTCCATTAACCCACAGAAGAATGTTCCATGCATAATTCAGTGGTGGCTTCCTCTTATCCTTCAGATCCTAGCTTAACCATCCTTTTCCCCTACCATGTTCTAATGTTCCATTATTAATTCTCTCTCTCTCTCTCCCTATCTCCCCCACACAATTTTTGATGTGACTGTGTCTGCTTCATGGGAGCAGTGACTATGTCTGTTTCATTCACTAGTATATTCCCAGCCCTTGGCATATAGCAGATATTCAATACATTAATGAGGATTAATTACACCAACATCCTCCAAATTTCTTCAGGAAATATGAAGTGCCATCTCTCATCTGCAATGAGTTTGAACCTGTATTTCCTGAAGCTTTTCTGTTTAGCTTGAGGGTTAGGGACTCCCCATGTGGGATCCTTCCTTAGTGACAAGCCTCAATGATGAAAGAAGGGGGAGTCCCCCAAAGCTGTTTTGCAGTAAAGCATGGGTAAACTAGCACTTTAGGAATGGAAACCCTCAAATGAGCCAGCTTTTTAATTTTTTCCAATGGGTGAATTCTGGCGTCTGGCATAGAGCTTTGGAAACAGAAGGTATTTAATATTTATTATATTAAACTACCAATATTACCATAAGTTATTGGACTAGATGGAACTTAAGTTTTCTTTCAACCAGAGCTTCTATGGTGTTATGATGTCAACATGCCTAACAATGAGCCTGTCACAACCTATTTTCAATCTAGACCCCCTCCTAAAGTGGCCCTTAGTCTGTAAAAGGCATCAATATCCAGTCATTAGCCTATGCTACCAATCTAGGGCTTACCTGGAATCCATTTCTTTTTTTCACCACCCACCCCTGCCAACCAGTGATCATTCCCAAAGGACTTTATTTTGTGTCGTGTTTTTTAATCCAATTGCCTTCTCCATCTCTCTTACTGACGAGTTCAGGCTCTCATTGTATTTATTCAGACTAGAGATGAAAAACATCAATTTTTTTAGAAGACTGTTCTCATGACCATATTTAGTCTGTCACACGTCTGCAAATCTAAGTATAAACGGGTTTAGAAATCAGAACCAGTTAACCAGCAAGTCACTCAGTGGCTAGGACATCGAATACTTTCATATATTTATTTCGGTAATAACTACTGAGCAACCCGAAGGCTAGAGCATGGACCATTTACTTCATTTAGATAGTCTTGCCAAGAAATACTGATATAAACAACCAGATCAATTATGCAGTAAAATTCACATTTCGTGTTCAAATGGCTAAAATCACTAGTCTGGGGGAACTGCTGCTTTATACATGTAACCCCAGGCACAGACTCATAGAAAGCAACACAAATTGCTACATGCTTGCTCTACAGAATAGGTTTGCAAATTTAACCTACAGTCCATTAAAATGCAGCATATCTCATATTTGTATTAACTATATTTTAATACAAATTTTCTGTGTTTCCTTTCTGCCATTATCCTTCCCAGTCATATGAGTGAACTATTAATGATCAACAGGTCAAGGGGTCACCATTAAAAGGAGCCCTAAATAGCACAATGATTCCATTCCCTCCTCCATCAAGAAGCCTTCTCAACCCAGCAATTAAACCAAGCAAATCAGGCTAACGGAGCATACACATAATGGTAGAAAAGAAAAGCACAGCCAACAATTACCAGTCACTTTCTTTTATCTGGATTTCCTCTTCCCCATCATTCATCTCACAAGAGAAGCATACACTAAGGACGTGACTCCATGAGTTTTTATCATGGATCCTGCAACAACCTGAACACATTCTTTTTATCCCCTAACAACAGAAACATAATGCAAGCCACATATGTGATTTTAAATGTTCTAGTAGCCACATTAATAAAGTAAAAAGAAATAAATGAAATTAATTTTGATAATGTATTTAATCTAATATATCTAAAATGTTATTTTAACATGTAATCAGTATACAAACTATTGAAATATTTTATATTATTTTATGGTATGAAGTCTTTGACATGGTGTGTGTATTTTACATTTACAACACACCTCAGGTCAGACTATCCTCATTTTAAGTTACATATGGCTAGCAGCACGACATCAGACAGAACAACTCCAAACAAAAACATCCAACCAAGTGAGAAAGGTTGCTCAATTTGCCTTGCAGAAAAATACCAGCAACTGCATAATACCTTAAGAAGGTGAATACTAAGCAGCTTGACAAAATAACACATGAATGCCTATGAAAGCAAAGATGTATTTTTTGAAAGGTAATAACACTTTTAGAAATAATAAAAAAGGAAGGAGACAATGATCATAGCAATTTTTAATACAGAATTGGAGTTACTGACAGTATCTCCAAACTGCAGGATCTGTTCATGGAATAATTATTTTCACAGCCTTTCACAAGGAAGTGATCATATCCTTAAGTAACTGAAAAACAAAACTCCAAGGCTAGACACAGAAGAACAGAATGTCAAGAGCAAACTGTCATTCAGACTGATGAAGATAGAATGTAACACAACTGGGGAAGTCCATAACCTTTGGAATTAAATACAATCCAGTGCAGGGGATAGTTTGATACCCAACATTCTGGGAAACCAGAATTCTCTTTTAACCAACACATCTATAAAAACGTATGACTCAATAGCTAATGTTGTAGTGAGTACTCTGGGGTATGGTATATCCAAACATGACTTCAGAATCAATAAAAACCTAAATGGTGTTCACTATCATTTTACAGCAGGTATTTAATTGCATTCTCAATCTCTGAAACTAGTCATTAATATGGTGTGTGTAGGGCAATGCTTCACTAACCACCACATGAGATTGTCAGAGCCCCCTCTTTGCCTATCATTGCCAGATCTCAAAATTTACTGTTTATGCAGTTTTCTGTTTGCCATTCAAAAAGCAGTTGCATCTTATTTCTTACACCCCACAACTGCAACTCTCATCACACACTTACACACACACATGCACACACAGACTGCAAAGTCTTTGCCATAAGAAAGGACTTCCAACACTGACCTCTGATCAGCACCATCCTCCTGACTCATTAGAGCCATCTGTAGCGAGAAGATTCAGTTTCCCAAGCACATGAAGTCAGTTCTAGGTGATGGCAATTTTTAACTCTATTTGCACTGCTAACGACAGCACTCAATTCTTCCAGGACCTTTATTTCCACTATGGCCAGGAAAGATTAACACACTTGCCTACCATCGAAAATGTTTTAAATTCTGTTATTCAACAGGACAATCTTTTATTTGACCAAGGACCTTAATGTGTTAGAGTGGTTCCTCTGTGCTGTTGATTACACTACACAATTATGATTATAAAATGGTAACCAATTGTCATAGGTACTCTATAGACTCAGTTTATACACATCCCTATACACAAATCAAATTTTGTACATAACCTTTCTATTGATTCATATTCTTTTTTCAATTAAATATAAACAAAAATCATTTCTCTTAAGGGAACAAAGGCATAAAATTCATAAGTTAATTTTCTTGTACAGTTTATAACTTGAAGTTATTATTTTAAGCATTCCTTAAAAAATCAGTTTAAAATGTTTTTCTATGCATGTTTAAAAATCGTTAATCATTTTTCAGTCATCCTCAAACTGAGTCTGACAAATGTAGTGTAATTATTTTTTACATGGTTGCTCAATTGAACAAATTTCATGAATCATGTATGCTTCTTTTATACACAACCAGTGCCTATTAATTTTGATTTCAAATGTGTTAATTTACTGTGAACATTTTATAAGGCTACCTATAAAGATTTTCTCATGGATAATTATTTATGGAAGAATACATTTTTAAATAAAAAATTAGCTATCCACAATTATAAAACATTGAGCAAAATTTTAAGTGTATCCCTTTCTCATTCAAATGTTTCTTTCATCCATATTTACTTTGCTTTCATATAAATTATACACATTATAAGTGAACTTGCACAGACAATCTTCTGCAAGTTTAGTTTAGAACTTGTAATATTGTTGATAGCACTCTCTATGGCCTTTGATTGAATGCATTTTCTTTCACTAAAAATGCTGATAGCACACATATCCAAATGAATATGTTATAGAATATTATAGACCCAATTGCTTGTTACAGCATCTTAAATTTATCTTGAGGTATGTGTGGTATCTTTGTATCTAATTGGCATGCAAATTTATTCTTATTTTGCCTTTTCTAAGTATGCTACCAAAATGAGATGCATTTTTTCCATGATTAATGTCAAAGGCACTCTCTGAATTAATTTATTTCTATCATTTTCTCCAACATTTTAATTAAGCTGCTCCTTAACCTCATATTTGTTCTTTTAGTTATTACAGAAACTGATAAGATGATTCCTGTGGTTAAAAACAAACTATTCTGTGTTCCCAAGATCCAAGCCTATGTAGAAAATAGAACTCAGTTTTCAAATAACTTGGCCACTGTTTCCTTAAGCTTTGGACCTTTCTACTGAACCTTTCTCCTTCTAGCCCCAAATGCCAGACCTGAAAAAGTGTAACTGATAGATTAACAGATAATTATTTATCCAGAGTCTTATCAAAAGTATTGTCAGCCTGTTTCTTCACTTACTACACAGTATATATACATCACTAATGTATACATCAATGTGTTTAAGCTTACATAATAATGACCTCACTTCTTTGTTCACATCACCTCTTCTTCATATCCCTGAAGTATTCATGTACCTGTGAACACTTATCACAATTCTAAACATCATCACATTAACTATGTTTCATGTGTAGATTAGAGGTGTATAATGTTAGAGATTTTCATTTTCTGCTTATTTCTTCGTATGCGTCTTATTCAATGCCTCCTAACTCTTGGCAATATACAAATTGCAACTACAAAAGGAGCTAATGTAAGCAGTACTGAGTTTTAAAAGTCAGTGAAAATCACATTGTAATCTTCAGCATCCAATATATGGCTCATAGTATTACTCAATGCTATGGTTTATATATGGTTTGTTTAGCCTTGCAAAGTCTTAGGTTAAAATTCGATCTCCAATATTGGAGGTGGGCCTAATGGAAAGTGTTTGGGTCATGGGGGTGGATTTCTCATGAATGGCTTTGTGCTATCCTCCCAGTAATGAATGAGTTCTCATTTTGTTAGTTTCCATGATAAATGATTGCTAAAAAGAGCCTAGTACCTCCCTCATCTTTCTCTGTTGCTCCCTCTATTGCCATGTGATACATGGCTCCCCTCTGCCCTTTGCCACGATTGGACACAGTGTGAGGCTCTCTCTAGATGCAGATGCTGGTGCCATGCTTCTTATACAGCCTGCACAACTGTGAACCAAATAAACTTCTTTTCTCTATAAGTTACCCACCCTCAAGTATTCTTTTGTAGTAACACAAATGGATTAAGACACTTGATAAATGGTTATTGAATAGCTTTCATAAAGGATGGCCACAATCCTTTGGTCATTGAGTTCAAAATATATATGGTAAAGAAGCACTTCTGGAATGGTTCCTCCATAGAAATGAAAACAATGGCAAAAAGTAATCAAAATAAACTTTTCTTAGGAGTCTGGAAATGAACCAAAGGCTTGCACCAATCTGAGAAGCATTTATTAAATAGCTGATTTAGGGAAGAAGAGGGAGCTTTGTGGTATTTTTCTTGCCCTATTCCCATTTGCTTGTCTCCAGGTCAACTGGGATTATCCACTCTGAAGAACAAAAAAGAAAAGACAATGAAGAAAAATGAACAGTCCCTCAGTGACCCGCAAGGTATCAGCAAGCATATAACTTAATAAGAGTCCAAAAAAGTTTAAAATGTGACTTCTCATTGGAAACAATGGTGACCAGAAGGCAGCAGAATGACATATTTAAGGTACTGAAAGAAAAAAAAACAAAACTGTCAACTAAAAATTCTATATCCAGCTAAACTATCCTTCAAACACAAAAACAAAACCCCCCAAAACTGAGAAAATTTATCACTAGCAGTCATGCCTTACAGGAAACACTAGAGACTCTTTCAGGCTGAAATGAAAGGACACAAGACATTAACTTAATTCCACTTAAAGAACTAAGGATCATTGGCAAAGGTAACCAAGTACATAAGCAAATATATAAGTATGTAAATGTAAAAAATAGTAAAAATGGATTTTGGGTTGTAACACTTTCCTTCTATCTGATTCAAAATGCAACTGCATAAAGCTACAATTATAACACTGTCTTCATGTGTAAAGGTATAATTTGTGTGACAATAATAGCACAAAAGAGGAAGCAGGAGAAAGAGCTATATTGGAGCAAAGTCTTAGTATACAGTGGAAATTACATTGGCATTATACCGAACTAGATTGTCTTATGATGATAATTGTATTCCTCGGGATAGCCACTATAAAAATAATAAAAAACAGGAAAAGAAACAATAAGAGGTTTAAAATTATATACTAGAAAACACTTATTTAATAGAAAAAAAGTAATAATGGAGTAAGATAACCAGAAAAGACTTAAAATATATAAAAACAAATGGCAAAATGGCAGAAAGAAATTCATCAGTAATTACATTAATTAATGGGCTAAGCACTCCAATTGAAAGCAGAATTGGCAGACTATTTTTTTAAAAGTCATGATCCAACTGTATGCTATCTAAAAAATACATATTTTAGATTCAAAGACACAAGTAGTTTGGAAGTAAAAGAATGATAAGATACAATATGCCAAAAGTAACCAAAAGAGAGCTGGAGTGGCTATGCTAACATCAGACAAAATACATTTTAAGGCTAAAATTGTTCCTAGAGACAAAGAAGGATATTTTTTAATGACAAAGGGTGAATCCATCAAGAAGATATGGTAATTAACAAATATATATGTACCTAACACTAGAACCCAAAACTACATAAAAGAATAACTGACAGAATTGAAGGGACCTGTACACAATTCAACAATAATAGTTGGAGACTTCAATACTGTACTTTCAAATAACAGATAAAACAGCTAGGCAGAAGATCAAAAAGAAAACTGAAGATTGGAACAACACTATAAAACAATAGAATGAATAGAACTATATAGTACAGCCCACCCAACAAAAGTAGAATACACATTCTTCTCAACAGAGACATAGAATATTCTCCAAGATAGACCATATATTAAGCCCTAAAATAAACTTTGATAAATATAAAAGGGTGGAAATCATACAAAGTATGTTCTCTTATCACATTAGAATGAAATTAGAAATTAATAAAGGAAATTTGAGATATTTATAAATATGTGGAAATTAAACAATACACTCCTAAATAGCCAACGGATTAAAGAATAAACCACAATGGAAACCTCCACCTCCCGAGTTCAAGAGATTCTCCTGCCTCAGCCTCCCATGTAGCTGGGATTACAGGCACCCACTACCAGCCTGGCTAATTTCTGTATTTTTAGTAGAGACGGGGTTTCACCATGTTGGCCAGGCTGGTCTCAAACTCCTGACCTCGTGATCTGCCCGCCTCGGCCTCCCAAAGTGCTGGGATTACAGGCATGAGCCACCATGCCTGGCCTGCTCTCCTCATTTCTATTCAGTGTTGGATTGCAGGTTCTAGTCAGGTCAATTAGGCAAGAAAGGATAGAAAGGGCATCCAGATTGGAAAAGAAGAAATAAAACTCTCTATTTTCACATGACATGATCTTGTATCTGGAAAATCAGGCGTGAGCCACTGCCCCCAGCCGGTCAACTGATTTTCTATAAGGGTGCCAAAGAAATTTAATGGAGAAGGAATATCCTATTCAACAAGTGGTTCTGGGACAACCGGACACCCACATGCAAAAGAAAGAAGGTATATCCCCAAGAAACTTGAAAACCTATGGCCACACAAAAACTTCTACACGAATGCTCATGGTTAGCGTAATTCCTAATAGCCAAAAGGTTGGAATAACCTTAATGTTCATCATTGATTAATGGATAAACAAAATGTGGTATATTTATTCAGTGGAATGTTATTTAGCCATAAAAAGGAATGAAGTACTGCTGACAGGCTATGACATGAATGCATCATGAAAACACGATACATTTTCAGGCAAAAGAATGCAAAATGAACCAAAGGCCACAGATTGCATAGGCCCATTTGTATGCAATGTTCCAAATTAGCAAAGTTGTAAGGCAATTTTGTGAAAATTCATGGTAAGAATGGTAAAGGGAATGGTATGGGAGAGAAAGATGGGACAGCTTTTACCACCATGATTAAGTACTTTAGATGTTCTGAAGCGAAACTGAATTAAAATATATAAAAAAAAATTTAGACATGATATAATCTGTTTCCAAAAGATGATTGTTACAGCAACACAGAGGTAAACTGCAAAGTGCTCTAACTGTAAAAATTTACATATCTAAGTCACAGATAATTAGGACTTGATCTAGGGTGGTCATGGTGGGAGGAGAGGAAAGAGATGCACTGTGTTTTAACTAAACTTCCATCATTTCAGTTTGAGTGGTAAATTTGCCCAAAGTTAAGAGCATTAAGTGAAACAAACTGTCATGTTACCTATACATTTACTTATATTACATATATGATTACAAATAAAAATGAAGCCTATTAGCTTGTGCCTGTGAACCAGGTATTTTGAGAGCTTTGCTTCAGTGATTTTAACACTGGGCAGGAAATGTGTTGATCTGGCATTATTAAAGTTAGAAATAACCTGACACTTGTCAGCTTTTTAAAATAATATGCTAGAGTAGTGAATATTGAATGCTGGCCATGCAAAACTGTCTTCAACTATGTTAAGAATTTTACACTTGCAAACACTTTCTTCATAGATAATGCAAAACCAAATTACAACCCAACCCACAGCCAACTGTCAACGATTTGAGACAAATCAGATTTCACTGTACACAACTACAGATTTATTAATAGAGAAAGCAAAGATCTAATCCATTCTTCATTAGCAGATCCATACTACATCTAAGACATTAACTTTCAAAACTGGATACATCTTCAAGGTATATCATTTACTTTCTACCACTTAAATGTTTATTTGAAACACATTTTATGGTGAATTTATTAAATGGAATCAACTTGATGAAAAATATAAACCTCTTTTAATTATTGCTTTAGGGCTGTGGAGGACATTTGAAGTCACATTTAATAATAAGGTTGGATTATTTTTGGCAGATGTTTTTGCACTGCCTTGGGTGCATCTTTTGCTGACAATGGAGTGGTTTCCTTGGAAACATAACTGCTCAAAATTCAATACAAGCAGGCACACTCTTAGTAAACAGCTTCTCAGGCATTCTTACAATGAACCAGTATAATGTGGTTGATGCAGTTGATGGTTGACTTATAACATGAATATATATTGTAAAGATATATCAGCATCCCTCATTAATTCAAAACAAGGTATACTGGTATAGAGACCTATCCATCCTTGGGTTATAATCAAATCTACTTATTAAAAAAACTTTAAAAGATATTAAAATTCTTTTATTGGTTTTTTCTAACTTCACTGTTTCAAATACTAACAAATGATGGGGCTAATATCTAAGGATTCCAACTATTTTCACATGGAGAGATATTCACTGTAGCATTATCCTCTATAGCCAGCAGTCCCCAACCTTTTTGGAACCAGGGATCAGTTTTGTGAAAGAAAATTTTCCCACAGACATGGGGGTGGGATGGATGGATGGTTTTGGGATGAAACTGTTCCACCTCAGATCATCGGGCATTAGATTCTCATAAGGAGCGCACAACCTAGATCTCTCACATGGGCAATTCACAATAGGGTTCACACTCCTATAAGAATCTAATGCTGCTGCTGATCTGGCATGAGGTGGAGCTCAGGCAGTAATGCTTCCTTGCCCACTGCTCACCTCATGCTGGGTGGCCCAGCTCCTAACAGACCACCAGGCCCGGGGGTTGAGGACTGCTGCTCTATACAACATTAAATGCAATAAAACTGGATATGCATTGCAAAGACATGATCCGGGAAGTATTACTGAGCTTTGGCGAGTGAATAGATCGAATAGCTTCAACACATGCCTATTTGGAATGAACATGTCAACAGCTGATCCTCCAAGATAATTACTGCAGCTTGGGGGTGCATACAGAAGAGGTAAGTATTTAAGGTGCCATGAATTTCTATATGTGAAGAAAAATATTTCTTTACCTAGTACATTAGCTGGAGCAATCAAATATCTATTTTCTTTTGTTTGTTTTTTTGTTTGTTTGTTTTTTAGACAGGGTCTTGCTCTGTCCCCCAGGCTCGAGTGTACTGGCGTGAACTTGGCTCACTGCAACCTCTACCTCCCATGCTCAAGTGACCCTCCCACCTCAGCCTCCCAAGTAGCAGGACTATAGGTGCATGGCACCACGCCTGGCCAATTTTTGTACTTTTTGCAGAGACAGGGTTTCACCATGTTGCCCAGGCTGATCTCTTAATGCCTGGACTCAAGTGCTCCTCCTGCCTTAGCCTCCCAAAGTGCTGTGATTACAGGAGTGAGACACCACGCCTGGCCTAACTATATATATTCTGTTTGTTGTGATTCATATTTGATTTTTAAGTTAATCAAGTTGATGTTTTAGAAGACTTGCTTTTCAACTTTCCAGGTTTTTAAAAATTACTATGAAATGTAACATGCATTTCTTGTGGACTTAACTACTGACTATAAAAAATAGCAGCTCAGTGTCTACTTATAATGGATACACCACTTGTAGTTAAGATTTGATTTTTCTAAAATCCACCTGCATCGTGGAATTATAATTTAAGATTTGACTAAGTCCAAAACAGAGATTCTGTTATGATTTTCCAAACAGTAGAGACTTCAGGCTGGTCTTTTGAAATGCTGATCTGACCGCATGGCTCATGGACTTAAATGTTCCATGTTTCCCTTTGCGCCTTCATAGGGGCCCTTCAGGGCGGGTGACCTCTCCAGCTTCATATGAGACTCCTGGTCACCCTGTTCCATACCCACTGAACTTCCTGGTTTCCTCTGCCTTGCTTCCTTCTGCCCTCCAGGCTGTTTCTCGGCCTGGAAAACGCTCATCTTATCTGCATCCAGGTGATGTCAGAGGCATTTGAACCAGAGAAAATCTATCTTGAATAGGGGCTGGATAAAATACGACTGAGGTCTACCGGGCTGCATTCCCACGAGATTAGACATTCTAAGTCACAGGATGAGATAGGAGATCAGCCCAAGATACAGGTCACGAAGACCTTACTGATAAAACAGACTGTGATGAAGAAACCAGCCAAAACCCACCAAAACCAAGATGGCAATGGAAGTGACCTCTGGTTGTCCTCGCTGCTCATTATATGCTAATTATAATGCATTAGCATGCTAGAGACAATTCCATCAGTGCCATGACATTTTATAGATGACATGACATCAGGAAGTTACCCTGTGTGATCTAAAAAGGAGAGAAACCCTCAGTTCCGGGAATTGCCCACCCCTGTCCCAGAAAATTCATGAATAATCCACACCTTGTTTAGCCCGTAATCCAGAAATAACCATGAAAATAGCTGACCAGCAGCCTCAGGGCTGCTCTGTCTATGCAGTAGCCATTCTTTTGTTTCTTTATTTCTCTAATAAACTTGCTTTCTCTTTATGGATTACCTTGAATTCATTCTTGTTCGAGATTCAAGAACCCTCTCTTGAGGTCTGGATTGGGACTCTTTCCGGTAACAGTGACACCTACTCTTTTTTTAGTCCTCAGTTCAGGTGTCACTTCCCTGACCTCCCTGGTCAGGTTACAACTCTATTGCACACTCTCACGGCAGCATATACATTTGCTTTGTAACATGAGTCACTGTGACATGACATGACACATGTGTTTGTGTGGTTATCCAACAGACGTCTGTTTTTCCATCAGTGCCACAGCAGGAGAGACTGGATCTGTCTTATTTTCCTCACTGCATTCTCCAGTGTCTTGCAGCGAACCAGACAACATTTGCTGATGAATACGTGTATCTCATAACGTTCCATTACCTTACAATTTGCATTAGCATGGTGTCAAGGTAAATTCAATGCACTTTTAATATTAAATACTATACTCTACTAAACAAAGCAATTGTGAATTACTTTTGAGATATAAGCAGAATCCCAGTGATCTCAAAGAACCTGATTTTGAGACACAGTCAGTCATAGCAAAGGAAAGGCTCAAGAGAGTCAGGTGGACTATTAGGAGACCCACATCTATTTGGGGTATTTTGGTTAAAAGTTTATCTCCATTATGTATTAGAAACCAATGGAAAAACAAGATCTGTTCCACACAATTTTCATTACAAATAAAATTTTAAAGTGTTCATGTGATAGCTAGTGATATTTAGTGATACCTACATTCCTTTTTTTATTGGATTTGAAGGTCTCTTCCATGCCAGATACTGTCATATGCTTATACAAATTGTTAAATTTCATGTAACCCCCACAATAACCCTGGGAAGCAAAAACAATTAACCTAATTTTACACACATGGTTCAGAAAGGTTAAGTAACTTGTCCAAGATAACACAGTGAGCACAGCACGGACCTAAGCCACTGACCCAGATCTACAAACGCAGAGGCCATGAACTCATTAATGAGTTTTAGTTGCTTGAAAATAGAACACATCCAAGGGAGGCTTCACCCATTCAAAATCTCACAAACATTGAATGAAGCAGTATTAAACAATCACCAGATTGTTTCATTATTTAGTATTTCATTCAGACCAAAAGAATGCACCTGTCTGAACCCCGCTGTCACTCTGTAAGAGTTCATATTCAAACATTCAAGAGTGATTAGCTAACCAATGGTCTTTTGCTTTGTTTCTGTGTCCTCATTTCTTTTTTTTTTTTTTTTTTTTGAGATGGAGTTTTGCTTTTGTTGCCCAGGCTGGAGGGCAGTGGAGTGATCTTGGCTCACCGCAGCCTCTGCCTCCCGGGTTCAAGCAATTCTCTTGCCTCAGCCTCCCAAGTATCTGGGATTACAGGCGCCTGCCACCATGCCTGGCTATTTTTTTTTTTTTTTTTTTAGTAGAGACAGGGTTTCATCAGGTTGGCCAGGGCAGTCTCAAAATCCTGACCTCAGGTGATCTACCTACCTCAGCCTCCCAAAGTGTTGGGATTACAGGCGTGAGCCACCATGCCTGACCCATTTCTTTTTAACACACTGAATCTGGATAGTACTTGACCATTAGGGAATAGTATCTTTGTTATTCAAACTTGGGGACAGGACATCGCTAAAAATAAATATTATACTCAAAGCAAACTTTTTCAACAGAGAAAAGTTATCAATATAGGGCACAGAACAAATAGAATAAACGTTTCTCAGGTTTTCTGCCTGCAGCACAGAGGCAGGTCCGAGGGAACCTCCTGGCCTGATCAGCTCCCATCCCATTCACTCATTCCTGCCCTCTCACCAAGCCACACTTCTCACAATGCCTGCCCAGCACCTTGTTATTTCAGACCTCTGTGTCTTGGGAGGCATTGTTCCCTTAGCAACTCAAAGAAAGAACATTGCCCTGTGTTCTGCAGGTATAACTCAAAAGCCACAGGACTTATTTCTAAACGTGTATAAGATTACACAAAACAGTTCTCACTCCTACGCTTTTCCCAGCGTCACCACGATTGCTCAGACTCCATCTCTGGAGTTTCAGCCCTTCACAGCCTGGGCCCATTTCCTCAAAAACCCGAAATAGGGGTGAGTCATCATCCTTTGAATCTGGATTTGACTTTGGAAAATAGCCAAAATCAAATTAGCAAATAATGTGTGTGATGAAATTGGATAATTCCATTTAGGCTAAAAAGTTTTAAGCACAAAAGAGTGATTTTGCTTGTTAGGCTCATGGACTGGGTCCAATATCAATCACACACAAAAAAAGGAGCTTCAAAAGTATTTTACTTTTCTGTAACACGGCTCCAAGTAGCTTGAAGTCTGTAGTGGTAATGGTGTCAAAGGATTGGGGTTTATTTAGATATATAGGTATACAAATTATATGTACGTACATATATTACATATGTGTGTATGTGTTTGTATATATGTCATCAAATGTGATTTTAAAAGATTAGTCCTATGATTTTATTGCCAGCAGGCCTTAAATTATTTCCTGGTAATATGTTTGACAATATAAAAACGTTTCTTATTCTTACTAGATAATTCAGTACCATTTGTTAAGTTGGAAAGATGAATTTTGTCACCCTCAGTATTACTTACAGTGATGTATTTGATGACTTCCTGGGAGGCTGCTGCTAAGTGGTTAGTATAAAATGGAATAGCATGGTCTTCTGATCCCCTATGCGATTTGTTGTGGTGGTTGTTGAAATGCGTGGCTGTCATGTCAGCGAGTAAGGAACTGCTTTGCACGTGGCTTCTACAGAGCTGGCTGCTGTTTGCATCTGACCAAACCTCCCACCCAGATCCCTGCTAGGCCCCACCTGATAGATGTGAAGTCTCAGCAGCGGAGGTCAGACTGGATGTGCAGCTCAACACTTTAGGCGAAGGAGAAGAGAACAAAGGGAAGGGGACAGGTCTGTGGGGCAGGCCCCTTTTAAACCATTCATTAACCTTTCTTTCACTCCCCTGGGAGGCCTGGAACTCCACAGTGGGATGTCAACTGAAAATTAGGCATTATGTTTCTACAAATCAGTTTTTCTTTCTCTTTTTTTTTTTTTTTTTTTTTGGTTTTTGTTTTTGAGATGGAGTCTCGCTCTGTCACCCAGGCAGGCGTACAATGGCATGGTCTTGGCTCATTGCAACCTCTGCCTCCTGGGTCCAAGCAATTCTCCTGCCTCAGCCTTCCAAATAGCTGGGACTACAGGCACCCGCCACCAGGCCCGGCTAATTTTTTGTATTTTTAGTAGAGATGGGGTTTCACCATGTTGGCCAGGCTGGTCTCGATCTCCCGACCTCAGGTGGATTCACCCACCTTGGCCTCCCAAAGTGTTGGGATTACAGGCATGAGTCACCGCACCCAGCCCAGTTTTTCTTTTATATCCAAGTATCTATCGCTTTTGTAATCATAGTGAAATAAATTTGAGATTTGTGCCATGCCATTCAGTTTCGCTCTTATAACTGCTTTCTAACAAGCCCCCCCCCCCCCACCACCCACCATCACTTGTGCAGTTTTGAAAGATTTAGGTCAAATGGACTCTGATTTGGCCTTTTTATGTTCCAATAGGGGACAGTCCAGTTTTTGCAGTTTCCCTTGAGCCACATTGGGAAAGGAAAGTAGTGCTAGGGCTTTCCTTAACTCAGCCCCTGCCCCGGGAGCAGCCATCGATGGCCTGGCAGGGCACTCTCTCTGCAAAGGTTCTTTTGGTGTCTTCTGCATTTTGCTCCCGCTCCACTTTCCTACTTCCTTGTGGTTATCGCAAATGCAGGGTGTAAACTTGGGTGTCTAAAAGTTCCTTGGATGAGAGAGAATCATTTTTAACATCGCTAAGAATAATTCCTTGTTATAAAAACAAACAAACAGGCAAAAATGAAACCACCTTTTTCATAAGGCAGTAGCTGGGACCTGGTAACAGGGGAGGGTGGATGGGTGAGGAATGGTATTTCCCATAAACAACAGGATTGATATACAAAACACACTGTGCGCCAAACATATCATTCTGATGGAAGCAGGCAAACAGTAGCTGAAGATTTCTTTCTTGGCCTCCACTCGCGCTTGTAAAATGTGAACCACTTAACAACATTTACATGCAGTTTGTGTTCAATCCAGAAGAAGCTTTTATCAGTTTGAAATAATGTCCTACTAAAGTTTCACATTAAGTCAGATATGATGACCTTATTTTAATTTTGTTATTGCCTGTGTAATTTTGGTCATCTGGGGAGGACCACTAGACAAGAAGTCAGAGGACATTTCTAGCTATCTGATTAAAACTTAATCCATAAAGTAGTGATAATACCTGCTGTGCATTTTATAAGGTAATAGCAGATTAAAATCACATAATATATAGGAGGCAGGTTGGCACAGGGTAAAGAACTTAGACTTTGGACTCAAACAGTTTAAACCATTTATTCTTAATATTGGTGTGAACGGGTAATTTTTTTCTGAGTGGGGAGTAATAATATTTACCATATGGGACAGCTGTAAGGTTTTAGATAAAATATGAAAAGTGCCAACCCAAGTCTGTTACAGGACTGGCACTTAATAACTACGAGTAGGCCGGGTGCAGTAGCTCACGCCTGTAATCCCAGCACTTTGGGAGGCCAAGGCGGGCAGATCACCTGAGGTCGGGAGTTTGAGACTAGCCTGATCAACATGGAGAAACCCCATCTCTACTAAAAATACAAAATTAGCCAGGCATGGTGACGCAGGCCTGTAATCCTAGCTACTCAGGAGGCTGAGGCCGGAGAATCCCTTGAACCCGGGAGGCGGAGGTTGCAGTGAGCCAAGGTCGCACCACTGCACTCTAGCCTGGGCAACAAGAGCAAAACCTTGATCAAATATGAAGTATTTTGCACACTTCTGGAAAATAATGTAAGCTTGATAGATTAATGAGCAATGGGCCATCCTTTAAATCTACAAGAGACACCATAGAAAAAGCAGTAGCCAGGAGGAAAGGTCTTTGTCCAGGCCTGGCCAGTAGCGAACTGGGTACTTAGTTCAAAACTAACCCAAAATGTTATCTCTGAAGTCATGAATATAAAAGATTTTAAACAAATTAGTCTCCAGTCTAAGAAGAAGTATCATGTATATTAATGCAATCATAAGGATTAAAAAGAAAACCGGAATTAAGGATAATAGGAACTTCGTGGTTGTTTTCTCCCAGAATAGAATCAATAGAAATTAAATTAGAATTTTAAAGTTATTATCAATTAAAATTAACATTTCAAGTTTGGTTTAATTATGACTAGGTCTGTACAATATATTTTTCCTGTATCTTTTGCTTTTCTTTTGAAATCTCTAAAGTCATTTCTCTTCCATTTCCCCAGTTCTCCCTGTGGTGATCTCCTGAAAGTGAAGTGCATTCCTTTAACGTTAAATATTAAATGGACATGTTGGCCCTTGGATTTGCAAACTGCTTTAAATGTAAAAATTAGCCCAACAGTCAATTCTATTCCTGAAATTTTGAAGGATTTAAGTCATGATATCAATCACAAATATGAATGACTAGGAAAACAATATGAAATTCAGGAAATTTTTACCCAGGCAATTCCTCTCTCAGTGGTGAGCGGGTAAACTGACTCTTGAGGGGAAAATAAAAAGCTCTCACTCATCAATTTCGAAGGCGTCAATACTCCCACCAGGACTGATTTCAGGCTACCAACAGTATAACCGCCAGTTCACGAAATTTCTATATATTTAACAAGAATCAGGGAAAGTGGTTTCCAGCACATGCCGCCTCTTCGCATTTGAAAGAAAGGGTGTTGGTAAGGAGAAAGTTCAGGAAGGGAGCTCAGGGAATGAGCCAGTTATAAAAGCGAAAAGGCTTAGGTAGGTGGAAAGGTCACCGTGCAGCATATTACTATCTAGGCATCAAACCACTGTGGTTTCCTCCTTTGCTGCAACCCCCTCTCCTCTATGACCATGAAAACACCAACCAAATATCAAGGGGGTAGCACAAGACCCTCCCACCTCCAGCCAGTCCTGCCCAGCAAATCACAGCGCTGCCCATCTCTGCCCCTTTGTCTGCTATTGTGTCTCTCCCTCTAAAAATCAGCTAATTCTCTCCCTTTCACTTGCTCCCTGTCCATCTTCTCTCTTTCTCTCTTTGCCTCTCCCTGCCTCATTCACTGCTTTTCTTTCTATAGCATCTGTTTCATAATGTTTTACAGTCATATTTGGAATAATCTTTTTAGGTCTGCCTTGACCCTCCTAAGATGGAAAACTTAA
Source organism: Theropithecus gelada (assembly GCF_003255815.1). Lineage (NCBI taxonomy): Eukaryota > Metazoa > Chordata > Mammalia > Primates > Cercopithecidae > Theropithecus > Theropithecus gelada. The sequence goes on from NC_037685.1 coordinate 67,453,017, forward strand.
CTTGGAACCAAAACCTACGTCTTATTACAAATGAAGCACTTGATAACTCGTTTTTTAATTATCTTGTTCTTTGGCTCCCAGCATTTTTTTTAAATTTATATTGCTATTAAGTAGAATTGGGGGAAAAGGGTCCAAATAATTTAAAGTTTGAATCTAATTATTTATTTAACACCCAGTCTGTGCTTACATAATTTTTCTTTTGAAGACAGGGCTTCACTCTGTTTCCCAAGCTGGAGTGCAGTGGTGCAATCTTAGCTCGCTGTAGCCTCGAACTTCTGGGCTCAAGTGATCCTCCTGCCTCAGCCTCCCAAGCAGCTGGGACCACAGGCAAAAGCCACCATGCCTGGCTTGTGCTTATATAATTTTGTTGCAAAAGGAATTCAGGTTGTTACTTTTGTCACTGGCAAAAGTATATACATACTTTTTTATGTATCCTTACAATTCCTAGACAAATGAAGTATTTTGCATACAAATATGAAGTATTTTGCACACTTCTGGAAAATAATATAAGCTTGATAGATTAATGAGCAATCAACATGAGTTTTAGGGCAATTTGAAGTATATACTACGTAAAAAGGTATCAGAGAGATTAATCTCTGTTATCTCTCTTCTTGGCCACATTGTAATAGTTATAAAGATAACAACATTATCCAAATAGATATTTCCATGGGTATTGAGCTAGGAGGTAGGACTAGACTCTGGAGGCAGGACTTGGACGCTGGATCAAATTGAGGACTAGCTAAAACAGAGGCAGAAGCATCTCCCAATAAAGTCTGGGGTGGAAGCACCTCCCCATAAGACATGCCCACCAGTGTGCCATGTCAGTTTACCATTGCCATAACACCCATAAGTTACCACCCCTTTCCATGGCAACAACCTCACAATCCAGAAGTTTCTGCCTAAACTGCCTTTTAATTGGCATATAAAAAGTGGGTATAAATAAGACTGCAGAACTGCCTCTGAGCTGCTCCTCTGGGCACGCTGCCTATGGGGTAGCCCTGCTCCTCTGCTGCTGCTGTGCACTCTACCGCTTCAATAAACACTGCTGTCCAACACTACCGGCTTGTCCTTGAATTATTTCCTGGGCAAAGCCAGGAATCCTCTGGGGCTAAGCCCCAGTTTGGGGGCTTGCCTGTCCTGCATCAGTATGGTACGTTGTTTCTTGGACTCTTTGAATGGTAAGTTGAACAAATACCTTGATGCTCTACGTAACACTAGACCACCATTTACTATGGATTGTAATCACAATGACTCCTTATATTTTTATGTGCTTTTGAACCCAAAAGGGTATATGTATGTGTATGTGTAGGTATAAGATCATATACAGTATATATGATATATATAACAAAGAAAATCACATTTTATTTACATATTAAGCTATCAGATTTTATACATGTTAAACATTTATGTACTATAGATTTATAATTTTAATGAATAATAAGTTAATTTTGAATGTAATTGTTGGTAAGGCTCTTCAGGGAGATTAAAAAGAACATTATCTCTACCCTTAAAAAACTTTCTTAAAAAATGAAAAATAGAATTATGACATGATCCAGCAATTCCTCTACTGGGTATATATCCAAAAGAAAGGACATCAATATATTGAAGAAATGTCTGCACTCCCATGTCTATTGCAGCACTATTCACAATAGCCAAGATATGGAATCAACCTAAGTTTCTATTAATGAATGAATGGATAGAAAAATGTGACACATATATATACACATACACACAATGGAATATTAGTCAGCCATAAAAAAAGAATGAAATCCTGTCATCTGCAGCAACATGAATGGAACTGGAGGCCATTATGATAAAAGTGAAATAAACCAAACACAGAAAGACAAATATCACCTGTTCTCACTCATATATGGAAGCTTTCAAAAAAAAAAAAAAAAAAAAAAAAGGATCTCATGAATGGAACTGTGGTTACCAGAAGCCGGAAAGGGTAGGGGTTGAGGAGGATGAAAGAAGTTGATTAAATGGTACAAATACACAATTATATAGAATAAATAAGACCTAGTGTTCCATAGAGCAGTAGGGTGATTATAGTTAACAATAACATATTATGTATTTAAAAATAGAAGAGAATTTTTCTAATGTTCCCAGCATAAAGAAAAGATATATATTTAAGGTGGTGGATATCCCAATTACCCTAATGTGACCTTTTTTTCTCATGGTTTTTGTTTTGTTTTGTTTTGTTTTGTTTTGTTTTGTTTTGAGATGGAGTCTCCCTCTGCTGGCCAGGCTGGAGTGCAGTGGTGCGATCTCAGCTCACTGCAACCTTCGCCTCCTGGGTTCAAGCAATTCTTGTGCCTCAGTCTCCTGAGTAGCTGGGATTACAGGTGTGTGTCACCACACCCAGCTAATTTTTGTATTTTTAGTAGAGACAGGGTTTCACCATGTTAGCCAGGCTGGTCTCAAACTCCTGCCTCAACCTCCTAAAGTGCTGGGATTACAGGCGTGAGCCACCATGCCCGGCCACCCTGATGTGATCTTTACACATTATATGAATTTATCAAATTATCACATGTATGTGATAATGTATCAATTAAAAAAAGAAAATTCTTTAAAAAAGAAAGAAAATCTAATCCCCCAATGTAAGAGAAGAACTTCCAGGGTTCCATGGGTATGGCTTATAATGTATCACAGTCACATTAAGACTTTTAAGATACAGCTCACTGCAGCCCGAGTGGCAATAAAAGGAAGACTTTGTGGACAAAGAGAGCCTCTTGAAGGCAGTGATTGTGACATTTATTTTTCTTAGATATGTCCAATAATTAATTGAATCCAAAAGAATAATGGAGAAGCAAGAGACCATCAACATCATCTTTGGTAGCTTTCTCATTTTATGAACAAGGAAGCTGGGTCCCATAAAAGCTCAGTGACTTGTTACCTTGCTTGCTAAACTGGTAACAGTTCCCAAAGATGGGTGTGAATGAAGAGGCAGAACAGGGCGCTGTCCCCACCATGGCTCCATCCCTGCCCCTGAGGCTTGTTTCAAGGCCCGGAGATAGTTTGGTCTTCCAGAGTGCTTCCTGGTTACAGAAATGAGAGCCTCCCAGGGGCAGGGCAGAGAATCCTGGAGAACCAAATACAATAACAAGAGCCTAGAGCTTAGCTTTGGTCAGGAAAGAGAAGTGAGAGATGGAATACTGAGGAACTTATGGGGCAAAACTTTAAGTCAAGATCCCAAAGGAACATTGACATTCTTTGGCACATACCTCTTTTTGTCTTAATCAAATGCATAATCTTAGAGGCTTTTCCAGTACATGTTCCTAAGCAACTTATGCACAACTGATCTTTTAGAAGCAACATATTTGGTGATGCTATTCAGGTAGGTGGGTAGGTAGCTGGCATGTCTTCCATAAATGCCAGCATGATAATGACAATGCTTAATATCTATTTAATTTTACTAAGCGCTATGACAAGCACAGCACAGTTACCTCCTTTAACACTAAAACAATTAGTGCTCATGTGTTAGACCCTATTTTTCTTTTTCATTTTGCAGATAAGGAAACTGAGGTGTAAAGTTAAGAATGTATTCATATATCTAGGAGGTAGCCGATTCAAGACTTGAATGAAGTTTCTGTAATTCCAAAGCCAAGGATCTTGAGCACTCATTTTAGAATGTAATCCCCTATGTGTAAAATTTATGTCTAACATTTCATGATTCACAGCACCATGTTCTATGACTAAAGAAAGTATTTCACATGACTTAGTAGTCATCCGTCAGGGTGCCTACCAACAGAGAATCCTATCAAATGTCCGGCTGGCATTTTGATCTTTCACTGTTGTAGAAAATGTAGTTTTCAACTTTAAAAGCAACTTAGAAAAGATATAAATATCTCATTTCAGGTAAGGAATGAGTAGGAAATGGATTCAGGAGCACAGAGAATCTCAACAACTGATAAGGCTTTAAAAGAAAGCTCCAGAAATAACTCTTGGCCACCATGTATTTCTGAAGTGTGAAACTGCAACCCATTGCCAGATCCTCTGAACAAAATCTGTGAAAATCAAAGGACATAATCTGGTAGGATTTCTTCTGCCATTGGAGCTATACTGAGCTGCAGGCAATTCTGGCTGCAATGTTTCACTCTTCCAAAAGGTAGCAGCTGGCCTCTGGTATAAAAAGCAAATTGGTGAATAAAATTCACACTCTTCAAAATGTGTGAACATCGGTGATTTTTTTCAGCACCACTTTCTTCTAAAGCTAAACCAGAGAGGCAAACACTGACTTTTAAAAATTCTCTTTTTATTTAAATTCCTATCAATTTTCTTGGTAAAATGTTTTGTTGAAAGTACTGCTTTGACAGGGTTAGTGTGCACACATGTACACACACACACATACAAATACACTGTCCTTCTATCTCCCAAAACTAAGCTACATGGTAAAAAAAAAAAAAAAAAAAAACTTTGATCCAGCTAAACAAAGACCTAATTTAATCATGAAATTCTGAAAGTATGACTAAGAGACATAAATATGTTGCTGTATTTTTATTAATTTATTATCAAAACATTTTTGAACTCAATGTCTAATAAAGTATATTTTCCCCAAATTTAAAATAAAGATGGCCTTACTAAGTAGCAGATATTTATATAATACAAACAACTTTTCTTTTTAAAATGTAAACTTAATCTTTTTTTTTTTAGATCTAGGGTCTGGCTCTGTCACCCAGGTGGGAGTGCAGTGGCACGATCATAGCTCACTGTAACCTCAAACACCTGAGCTCAAGCGACCTCCACATTAACGGCATAAAGGTGAGACCTTAAACTGTAAAATTATTAGAAGAAAACATAGGAGAAATGCTTCTTGACATTGGTCTGGGCAATCAATGAACCAATATTAATGCATTATTATTAATTGAAGTCCATATTTCATTCATATTTTCTTAGTTTTTACTTAAGTACTTTTTTCTATTACAGGATCTCATTTATGACACCATGTTACATTTAGTCGTTGTTTCCTTAGGGTCATCTTGGCTATTTCAGTTTCTCAGGCTTCCTTTGTTTTTGATGACCTTGACAGTTTGAGGGATACTACTCAGAGGTTTGCAGGATGTTCCTCCATTGGGATTCGTCTGATGTTTTTCTCATGATAAAACTGAGAGTATGGAATTTGGGGAGGAAGACTACAGGGGTAAAGTGGCATCCTCATCATACTAAGTGCGTACTGTCAAGAGTGCATTCTATCAGCATGACTTATCACTGTTGATGTTGATCCTATTCACCTGGATGAGTTGTGTTGACAGGTTTTTCAACGGTAAAGTTAATCTTTTATTCTCCTTTCCATCCCCTACTCTTTGGAAAGAAGTCGCTATGTGCAACCAACACTTTAAGGAGTGGGGAGTTATGTTCCACTTCCTTCAGGGCAAAATATCTACATAAATTGTTTGAAATTCGTGGACATTTATCTCTCCTCCCCCACTTACTATTTATTCAATCTATTTATATCAGTATGAACTCATGGATATTCACTTTATACTTTGGGTTAAAATTGAATGTGTTGGTCACATTGTTCCAGTTTGGCCATTGTGAGCATTTTAAATTGGTTCCTGTGTCCTTTTGATGTATCTCCATCATTATGGGTTTATTTGTTTGTTTTATTTTGTTTTTATTTTAGCATTTGCTTACTTTTTGGCACTATAAGACACTTCAGGCTGATCGGTATATTTCCTTCCCTAGTCCTAGAAACAGCCATTTTTCCAAGGACCTCTGTTCCTTTTCATTGGAAAATGGTATTAAAACCCAAAATCCAGGTATTATATGTGTTCATTGCTACTAGGCCCTCTCAGTTGATAGAGCAAAGAAATAAACCAACCAGTGTATATGTACATACCGAAAAACATTTCTATATGTAAACATCTGTGTCTATACTAAACTAAACCTGAGTTCATACTGATGTCTCCAACTCTAATCTATAACTTTTATCATTTTAGTCTCCTTTGCTTCTCTGTAACATTCCACTCCAACAGTGAGTACCTGGCTTCCACCATTGGCCATCCATTTACTTAACTGTCCAATTCCAGCATACATGTATAGTAGCATCAGAACTATTAACTTGTACTTCTATGGGAAACAACTTTTTAAACTGCAGGACAATAATTATGTACAGCTTTCTTTGCCTTCATCTTCCAGATTTCACTCACTTTCAAAGTTACTTTGCTCAGCACCTCCACCCCCTTGAGTGAGGTGGTTTCATACATTTGTAATACAGTTAGATTATTTTTGTCTCATCCATTGTTCTTTAAAAAGAAAAAGGAAGCTAAATATATTAACCTGCTTCATTGTATTCTAAATGCCAGAATATTTAAAATAGAATTATATTTTAGTCTAGGTTTCCAAGTATTTTAAACACTCTGCTTAAATTCCATGGCCGTGGAGTTTATTCACAGTGCTTTTAATACACACGCTTGTACATATGCACACATACACACTTACCTATACTTAAATCCACTCACTTTAATGAAATTTAATACAATCTAAATGCTGAAATATTTCAACTTTTAGCTTCTAGTAAGATAAATGATATCCTTAAGAATTATGCATTAGTAAGGATATGACAATATAAATTCATTCTCTCAAAAATGACTCCATCTATAAGGATTTTTTGTCTCTCCTTCTCTTGCCCTGTATTTGGGGAAAATACTCCCTTGGCTACTCTGTTCCTCCCATTACTGGAACAATTTAAATTGGGGACAGGACAAATAGGGGCTGTAAACACAGTGTAAAGCCAGAGCTTCGCTTCAGTGGCTCAGGTCTTTACTCTAACAGGAATGGTAACACACAAGGCAAGGATGGATCACACATGAGGGAATATTTGGCATCCTGTCCAGTTTTACATCCTGATTGAGGACAATTTGTGTGGGACTGACACAAGCCATTTCCACACATATGCTAAATTTATTAAACATGGCTATTAAATTATGTCTGTCTGTATTTCTCACAATACACAGTATGAATAAAACTACTCTCACATTTCCTTTTTCATTGCAACCTGATTTAAAACAGGGATATTTGCTTACTAAATTGGTTGAGAAATGAGTAGCCAAATTCAAAACCACCACTGAAATTTAGAAAGTCACAATTGCCCAGCATCAATTAATCATTCTCCACCTCCTATCCACAATACAACCATTGCTCTTCTATGCATGTCCTTACTTTTGACCAAAGCAATCAATTAAGGTAAGTTCCAACAATTCTCTAAAACATGGAGGAGAGAAAATGTTCAAATAACAATATTATGATCAGGGCTTCCAAAGGGTACAAACAGCTACAAGCTCATAAAACACAACTAAATGTTAAGGTCAACACTACCAAACCAGAGGTTTTCAGTGAATTTCCTCATGAAAGAGGTCTCTAGTAGGCATCTAATGGAGCCACCAATATGGTTATAACTCACACATTCTGCATCCCTGAAGAAACAAAGGGGATCATAACACAAAATCAAGGCATTTATTTTAAAGGAAGCTAGAGCAAGAAATCAAAAGAAATTTTTTGTCTGTTCTGTTCCATTTTAGTAACTCTTTTTCTAAATGAATTCTGGTGAGAAAACATTCAAACACATTTAATGTGGTCTAATATCCAATTATTGAGAATCATTATTCACTTTCTTCTACATAAGCATATATTTGTTCACTCAAATTAAATCTGTGGCCCACTTAAAAATCAGATGGAGTAACATCACTACACTTAATATTTAGGGAGAAAAAAGTTTGTTTTACATCCCATTTAGCTGGAAAGCAGTTAAAATAAGAAAGTCATTAATTCTTTTAAAAAAATTCTTGAACTTACTTTTAGAAAATGTTGGAAAGTAAAGATACAGTCATTTACAGCATTTAAAATGGGAAAATAAAAGGTAAATTTGGGAAAGTGTAATTGACCATGAAAAATGTTAATTTCCTCAGAGAGTTATGAGAAGACATTACATCCATGAAAAGAAAGAGAGTATTCTGAAAAATAAACACCAAAAAATAAAGAAATTTTAAAGCTCCTAGAAATTTTAAAAATACAATAAAAACTTAATTAAAAGGTAAAATAAAATTAATTTCTCAGTAAGTTAGAAAAAAATTAAGAAATATAAAAGAAAATATGACAAACTTAAAAGATCAATATAGGAGGTCCAACATCTGACTTATAGAAGTTTCAAAGAAGAGAAAACAAAGAGAAAGAAATTATCAATGAATTAATATAAGAAAAATTAACAGAACAAGGCAGTAGTTTTAAGATTTAAAGTGCCGAAAGAGTGCCCAGTACACTAATGATAAAGGACTCTTACCAATACATATCATTCAAAAACTTATTTCACAATATCAGAGATAATGAGTAGATCCTACGGGATGCCAGAAAGAAACAAATAAAAATAGGTAACATAGAACTAAATATGAGGGAGAATAGCATTAGATTTTACAGTTGTAACACTGGAAGCAACAAGATCTTCGAAATTCTGTCAAAAATTCTTAAATTACATAAAGCATCATAAGTGAGAGTTGAATAAAAACAAATATTGCAGGTGAACAAGTTCTCACAATTTTTATTTTACATGTATCCTCTGTTAGGAAACCACCAGAGAAACTCCAAAAGACGAGATACATTCCCCAAAAACTAGAAGTAGTAAAGGCCAAAAGGAGATTCCCTCTTGAAATAGTTTGAATATCTGTCCCCTCCAAATCTCATATTGAAATCTGATCCCCCATATTGGAGAGGGGCCTAGTGGGCAGTGTTTGGGTGATAGGGGCAGATCTGTCATGAATGGCTTGGTGACCTCCCTGAAGTAATGAGTTCACATGCAATCCAGTTGTTAAAAAGGGTCTGCAATCTCCTTCTCCTTCCTTGCTCTCTCTCTCTCTCTCCATGTGACATGCAGGCCCCCCTTTACCTTCTGCCAAGAGTGGAAACTTCTTGAGGCCTCACCTGAGGCAGATGCTGCTGCCATGCCTCTTCTACAGCCTACAAAATCATGAGCCAAATAAATCTCTTTTCCATATAAACTCTCCAGTCTCTGATATTCCTTTATAACAATGCGAAATGGACTAACACACTCATGAAAATGGTAAAGGGAAGTCCAATTTTTATTTTTTCTTAAAACTGTACTGTGGAGATGATGATTGTACAGAAAGCAAAGCATTCGACCCTACCTAATGCACAGGGGAATGTAGGCTTCCAAAAGAATTTTCCGAAGGAAATGTAATTGGTAGATCATCTGATACATTTAAGAATATGGAGCCGGGCGCGGTGGCTCAAGCCTGTAATCCCAGCACTTTGGGAGGTCGAGACGGGCGGATCACGAAGTCAGGAGATCGAGACCATCCTGGCTAACCCGGTGAAACCCCGTATCTACTAAAAAAATACAAAAAACCAGCCGGGCGAGGTGGCGGGCGCCCGTAGTCCCAGCTACTCGGGAGGCTGAGGCAGGAGAATGGCTTCAACCCGGGAGGCGGAGCTTGCAGTGAGCTGAGATCAGGCCACTGCACTCCAGCCCGGGAGATAGAGCGAGACTCCGTCTCAAAAAAAAAAAAATAAAATAAAATAAAATAAGAATATGGAAATTAATACTGATTAGTGTTTAACATATCTCAAGAAACAGATAGGTACATAGAAAACTAAGCAAAATTTTAAAAATGAGTCAACTAATAACTCCAAGCAAAGAGAGCAAATTTTGCAGCAAATGAAACAATAATAGTATACTACTTGACTCTGCAATAAAATGTAAACACTACTGACTACTAAAAATTTGTGATATGGATGCAGGAGGATAAGAGAGGGAAATTGAGAAAGATAAAAGGAAGACAAATTTTTCTTTATCAAAAATGTTAAAATCTAAACATGATAAATCAAGAAATAACAGAATAAACATAGTTTTTAAAGAAATGTGCAGGTAAATACTTAAGATTTTTTGAGAAAATGAAAGTCTAGGGCACAGGACTTGCATGGAAAGATGGGACAAGGAAAGCCTCTGCTTTGTTATATATCTTTGGTACTATTTGATTTCTAAGTACATTATTTCTTACTTTGCTACAAATAAAAATAAATATATACCTTATAATAAAATCAAACTAACTTCAGAAGCAGTAATAATATTCTATTTCTTAATCTGAGTAGAGGGATTAATGATTTTTTAAAAAAATTATACCATGGAAATTTTCAAATATGCAATAAAGTTGAAAAAATGTTTAGAGTGAACACTTGTATAATCCAACACTCAACTCTGCCATTAACATTTTACCATAGTCACCCCATCACATATCCAGCCATCTACCCATAGCTCTATCTATTCAAAATCTATCATATATATATATATATATATATATATATATTTATTTATTTATTTATTTCAAGGTAAATTGCTAACATCAGTGAACTTTCCCCCAAGTACATTAGCAAATGTATATATGTTTTAGAAAAAAGCTTTTAAGAATCAAAAAAAATCAAGCAAATTATTGAACAAACTAAAAGTTAACTGGAATACAATAAAGCATAGTCTTCTCAGTCAAAATTTGACTTTGCATATTTGAGCTTTACAAATTTTGTCATCAGGTCGTGTGTGGTGGCTCATGCCTGTAATCCCAGCACTTTAGGAGCCCAAGGCTGGCAGATCACTTGAGGTCAGGAGTTCAAGACCAGCCTGGCCAACGTGGTGAAAGCCCATATCCACTAAAAACACAAAAATTAGCTGGGTACAGTGGTGCATGCCTATAGTCCCAGCTACCTTAGGACCGCTGAGGCAGGGGGATCGCTTGAACCCAGGAGGCAGAGGTTGCAGTGAGCCAAGATAGCGCCAGTGCACTCCAGCCTAAGCGACAGAGCAAGACTCCATGTCATGAAAAAAAAAAAAAAAAAAAAATTCCTCAGAGCCAAGTTCAATGCTCAATAAAGGGGCCCAGTAAAGATATGTTGAAGTGAATCAACATTTTAACTTTTTTAGTACAGTTTAAGTTAATTCATCACCCAATTCTAGGAAAGAAGACTGGCTTCAATTTTGCAGTGTTACTTTTTTAAACAAACCTTAAGTTTACAGTTACATGATAAGATTCAGGAAGAATATTTTTAAAAACCTAAATGTTATTTTAGTAAAGGAAGTTATGAGAACTGGTTAGGATGAACCTTTGCTTTCTTTTCTAATAAGAATTTCTCTCCTTGCTTAATAAGCTTGCAGAAGCAAACATACACTCTATTGTGGCTTAACATTTACTTAGGATTACATGACTAACTTAAATGTCACAGTGCAAATTACAGAAGTAATTGAAATGGTACTTAATGGGTCTCTAATCATCCGACAGCATCTAAGTTAATACATAAACTAACAGCTAAAGAGAGCCTGAACAGTAACAATTTTATGACTGTGATTTAACAGACAATGCCACATCTAACACATTCCTTCAAATACTTCCATGACTTGGTGATACTTTCTAGATCCATAAATCACATTCTCAAGAAAGCCAAAAAGTAAACTGGTTGTTTGAAATTTCATTAACCCTTTGCTCTGAAATCTGATGGCTGTGCCAGCACAAAGCACAGGAGGAACAGGTAATGGCAAAGAAAACTGAAGTGGGACATTCTACAAAGTGGCTGTATCCAATCTCTTCACAGATAAATCCAAGACTCAGAGCCCTCTGCGGAGAGTGTTATGACCCCATTCCTGTAAAGCTAATGATTTTTCATTTCCTATTTTTAGTAACTCTCAACTTAAAATATATGAAATAACTAACTTCAAGGAGAAGGACTGGGACTAATGAGACCAGACCAACAGAATGAAATTGAAATTTGAAACTCCAAAGCCATAAATACAGCACAAAAAGGCCAGCAGTGGTAGCCAAGTGAGTGAAGTCAGAACCAAGTTTGCATAAGTGAAAATCAGCTGTTTCCTGGGCAGCTGAACTTCATGCCCTACATCACACTTCACTCTTTCTAAATAGTCTGGCATAAGAGGAACTCAAGCAAATCAATAGCAAGAAAACACATAAACCAATTAAAAAATGAGCAAAGCACTTGAAAAGACATTTTTCAAAAAGAGACATACAAATGGCCAACAGGTATACAAAAATATGCTCAACATCAGTAGTCATCATGAAAATGCAAATAAAAACTACAATGAGATATTTCACACCTGATAGAATGGCCACTATCAAAAAGACAAAAGATAACAAGATTTGGCGAGGATGTGGAGAAAAGGGAACCTTTGTACACTGTCAGTGGGAATGTAAATTAATACAACCATTAATAGAAAACAGTATGGAGGTTCCTGAAAAAATTTAAGATGGAACCACCCTAGGATCGAAGAATCCCATTTCTGTATATATCAAAGGATATGAATCAGTGTGTTAAAGAGATCTGCACTTCCATGTTCACTGCAGCATTATTCATAGTAGCCAAGGTATGGAAGCAATCTAAGTATCAATCAATGGATAGATACATGGGTTAAAACACGTAGTATATACACATCTATATATACACAATGGAATCCTATTTCGCCTTAAAAAAAAGAAGGAAATCCCGTCATTAGCAACAACATGGATGAACCTGGAGGACATTATGCTAAGTGAATAAGCCAGGCACAGAAAGACAAATACTGCATGATCTCAGTTACGTGTGGAATCTAAGGTAGTTGAACTCATAGAAATGGAGAGTAGAAAGGTGGTTACCAGAGATTGGAAGAGGGAATTGGGAATATGTTAAAAGATACAAAATTTCAGTTAGGCCAGAAGCATAAATTCAAGAGATGTATTGTACATCATAGTGACTATAACGAACAATAATATATCAAATACCTGAGGGCTGGGTGCGGTGGCTCATGCCTGTGATCCCAGCACTGTGGGAGGCTGAGGCACGAGGATCACTTGAGCCCAGGAGTTCTTGAGGCTGCAGTGAGCTAGGATCGCATCACTGAACTCCAACCTGGGTGACAGAGTGAGACCTTGTCTCTAAAAAACCCCAAACCAATACATCGTATACTCGAAAATTGCTAGGAGAGTAAACTTGAAGTGTTCTCGCCACAAAAATATGATATGGGTGTAAAGCAATGCACATTTTAATTTGCCAGATTTAGTCATTCCACAATGTATGCATATATTAAAACATCATGTTGTATATCACAAATATATATAATTTTTGATTTGTCAATTAAAAATTAAAAAGTAGTCCGTGCCAACTGATATATTTAGCATTGGATATGTGCTAAAACTGTAAACCTTTCGCTAGGGACAAAGCATTTCTGATAAAGTTCTTGATAATATTTTAAATGTTAGCCCAAGAAAGAAACAACTAAAATAAAACAGTATAAAATATTCTTATATATTTATATTAGGGAATCAATAACTATTATATATCTTGATAGGCACCTAAAGACAATATTATTTTTCTTTACACAGAGTAATACTGTTTATATTTTCCTTTGCAAGTTTATGGAATACAGATTACATTTAAACTTTCTGATCTCAAAATACACTGCTATTATAAAGAGTGTATATTCTCAGTCTTGTGTTTCCCTCAGTGTGGTAAAGTTCTGAGTCCCTCTGAATCATTTGGCAGACTGTCTCACTCAACTGAATAATTTCCAGGGTATTTGTCACCTTAAAACAAATGAGGCTGTACATTCAATTTAGCGATGTCCAAGAATAACACACTAGAAACAGCACTAAATTGGAAAATAAGAGACTTTACTCTCAGCTTTACCAACAAGCTGTGTGCTCCTGGGAAAGTCAGCTTCTCTCTTTCCTTGACAGTGATGGCCAAGATCCTGCATAGTGTGCAAGTTTACCACTGCATTATTCTTGAGCATTGGTAAGCTGGGGTCACAGCACCTGTGCAAAATCGCTGCAAAGGCCTCAGGACTCCGGATTCTGGCTCCTTCCACTCTGGAAATAGCCTTGGCTTTGGAAATCTACCCAGTAGGATTGCTGGGCTGGAAGTGGATAGAGGCTGGGAGTGGTTTCACATGTAATTTCCTATCCATGATGATTTACCTTATCTCCTCATCTTACCTCATTCTGTTTCTTTCTTCTCCCTTTAAACTCTACCTCATGACTTCTGTGCCCTTTCCATCTTATTCTCCTTCACATCACTTTCCAAAGACAACAGAAAACCCAAGAAAATGAAACTAAGTATTGCAGAAAAGAGGAAGGCTTTGTTTTCTGGACCTCCTGATTATGAGATGCAGGATTGAAGAGCTTGGGTATTATTTTAGATTGTTTATACTGCACCTTACCACATCAAATAAGTGTGGCTGCTTAAGAAACATGAGCATATTCTGATTTTTGCTAAGAATTTGTCAATCCATCCTCAAATTCTAACGACTTGAAAGAGTAAATGTATATCTGAAAGCATCTAACATGTCTCTTTCAGGAGACATTTAATGCACTGTGGCAATCTGGTTGTCACACAGATCCCTTCCATTAAAGTATTATTTTCTAAAACAAACTTTCCCATTCTTTGTCCATTTTATTTTCCAAAATTCCAAGTTCTCTAAGACAGTTTCCTGGCTGTCCCATGTGGTCTAACAGAATTCTTTTCCAATTACTCTTTATAAAATTAGATAAAAATTCATGTTTCCTATCTTAATTATCTGTTACCCTTTTGTATGATCTTTTGTTGTACATCTCAAAAATTTTATCCTAAAGATGGCAAAAAATCTGTTCCATTATTCAAGTTCATAATTTATTTAATTTTCTTTGAAATCATATTTGCAGTTTTATAAGTATTTTTAAAAATATGTATAAGTCCTTACCCTTATAAAACTGGCTATGGAAAGAGAGCAAAAGTAACAATAACAGTGGAGTTGTCAGAATAAAAATAAAATATAAAGACTCTAATACATTATGTTAAAATCATTCAATAAAAATATGACTGACTACCAGCAGAGTGCTGAAAAATATTTAACAACTGGCTTTTTGCTGGGGTGGGTGGAATCTCTCATTTGTAATGACTGCTGATGTCCCGGGTATAAATGCTCCCTCCATGACATCCATAGCCAATTTACAGCTACCAAGTGTTTAACAGTGGACTCAGAAAATTCTGGAAATTTCAAGAATCAGCTCAAGTGAGCTGGTACATGCCAGCTCCAGCACGTAGTTGGAGCCTACTCTGTTTAAAGCACTGTGAAACTTTCATTTTATAACTGAATAATACTTTAACATGTATCTGCTATCATCATTAGAATCTTTGGGCCTATTAATAGTTGATGTTTAATAATATCTTTTAAATAAATAGCTCTGGGGAGTGAGGAAAAAATCATATTTCTTAGTCAACCTCAAATATCTTGATATACTAAAAAGCTAATTGAAGAAAGCAAACATGAGTTAAATAAGCAAATCGTTGAACAGAATTTTTAACACAGGCATAGTGTACTACTCTGGTGTTTGCTGATGGATATTAAATTCTTGGTGGACTTGAACAATAACAATGATGTAGCTGAAATTAAATTCAACAGAGAGAGTCGGAGAATTGAGTGCCAACCAACACCAGAAGATGACAAAATCCTAATTTGGTTTGCAGCCTTTAAGAATCCCAATGCCAATTCCCTTATCCTGCCATAAAATCTACCCATTCAGGCAGTTGTGATACGTGAGGATTAGGCCCCATTATTTCATTTGTTTTTTAAATGTGCTTTCCCTTTATACAAAAGGATTAACTTAATCTCGTCCTTCATTATGCATGAGGTTCAAGTTCTTCTTCAAATTATAAGATTTGCACTGGTGCACACCATCTCCACCAGTGTCCCTTGTGATTAACCTGATTCAGTTCATTTCTCTGTTTACCAAGTGTGAGTGTCTTCTCCCTATCAGGAGCTATGTCAGGATTCAAAGATGCTCAAGGACATCCCTTGCTCTCTGGTCATCTAGTGGACCATTTCAGAAAGCAGTCAGGAATGATGAGTGCCAGTAGGACATGTAAAAAACATAAAAAGTTAAACTTAGCCTGTAAACCCAGTGACATATCAACAAGCCATTCACAACAATGATACATCAGCCAATGAAGAGTGATGCTACAGAGGCTAAAACACATTTCACTCCACCCCAAACACTAAAAGTGCTTAAGGGCCAAAGTACAACCCATTTCCTTTCATATTATTTACTACAAAATAAATGAATAGATATTTAAGAAATTTTAAAAATGAGGAGAAGATAAAGCACCATAATCAAAACATTCTTCTGATCTCCTCTCCTTAGACACTAATCCTTCCGGCTCATGTTTGCATAATCTTTAAGGATTCATTTTTTTGCCTATCTAGTCATCAAGGTCCCTGGAGACTCTTCAGTGCTTCAACACATCATAATGAAAAGGACTGAAGACTTCTCAATCACCAAACCTCACCAGTCATCTCACTTGAAAAAGTAGCCTCATAATCACCTTACTGCTCAACCATATTCATGCTTTCAGGTGCCAAAAGATTATTTTCTTTATGTACAGTCAATTTAAAAAATTTCTTTAACAACACATGTGTACATTTGTCTTGCTTTATTCTTTATATCTAAAGATTACAAAACCCTCTGTGTGGTCTTTTAATCCTTGCCCTCATGTTCATGTGCACTCTCTTTTGTTAATAACCATGACAATTTTTTGAAATTCACTCATCTTTTCATTCTGTTCATTCATTCACTAAATCTCATCTAACACATGGCACTGGTTTTCTCTCTGAAATGACTCCAATTTAAGCAAAGAATGGTAGCTTGTTTTACAGTAGTGAAAAATCAAAGTAAGGTTGAGAATGAACACTAATGTACTATTCAGCCTCACCTTTCTTTGGACTAAAAGTACAATGCCCCTTTTTTTCTCAGTAGCAGCTTTCTGAATTTCAATACTTTCCTTATTATAGTGATAGCCATCTAGAAAGCTATGTTTACTGATTAATAAAAGAAGAACCTTAGAAGGGAATGAATCTGTTCAGAAAGAGGCCCTATGCTATGTAGAAGGGAAAAGATCTTTAATGAAAGTTAAATTACCTTCTTAGAATTAAAGTCTGCCATTCACAGGAAGCCTGAGACCCCCAGGTGATTTGGAATACAACTCCACTTTCATCACTATCACTTTAGAGATGGCAAGTAATAGCTGCTACTTTATTTTAAAATATCCCCCATCATTCAAACTTCTTTCTACTTGAGAAACTCAACTTATATCTCACCACTGAACTTGCTCTCCTCACTGAGCCTATATGGTGCAATGAGTAATTGCCTTTTGAGATGTTTCCTTTCATTTGGGCACAGAACAACTTACTTTCTTGCTTGCTATGATAACAGAACTGTAGTAGATGATGAGAAAATCATCGGCCGGGCGCGGTGGCTCAAGCCTGTAATCCCAGCACTTTGGGAGGCCGAGGCGGGTGGATCACGAGGTCAGGAGATCGAGACCATCCTGGCTAACATGGTGAAACCCCGTCTCTACTAAAAATACAAAAAACTAGCCGGGCGTGGTGGCGGGCGCCTGTAGTCCCAGCTACTCGGAGGCTGAGGCAGGAGAATGGCGTGAACCTGAGAGGCGGAGCTTGCAGTGAGCCGAGATCGCGCCACTGCACTCCAGCCTGGGTGACACAGCGCGAGACTCTGTCTCAAAAAAAAAAAAAAAAAAAAAAAAAAAAGAAAATCATCTCACTACTCTCAGCAATGACAAGATCATTACCCTACAGAAATTCAAAGAAGAATTTGTTTTATAAGGAACAAAGTAGTGAGGATATCATGTGAGAAAGAAAGGCAATATTCCTGGGTCGCTCAGCAAGTCCAGGTAGCAAAGAGCCCCAAAAGCTGAGTAATAAAAATACACAAATGAACAACCTTAGGTGGATTATTCATTCATTCTGCAGAAATCCAAGGAGCTCTAAGACTCTAGGACAGACACTAGGAATAGATAGTTAAATAAGACATGAATTTTGCTCATAAGGGGTACATAGTCTCTTAGAAAGACAGACATGTAAACAAACACTGAAAACATGAAAATTATAGGAGATGTATTCAAATTGCTGTGAAATGGAAAAGTCAAAAGAATCAAAGCCCAACCCAAAAGCATGGAAAGAAAACTGTACCTCTAGGCTTAGAAAGTACTGCTCCATGTCATTATGTGATGGGTGGGTAAATGAGTGCATATGCACATAGAAGTCATAGAAGCTAGCCTGTAGGAGAGACATCTATGAACCCTCAGACAAACCACACTCCCCACCCCCACACTCATTCTGTCCTTGAATCTGCTGCCAACCTTCTGCTAAGTAGTCTCTCAGCCTGAGTTCTATGACTGAGCTTCTTTGAGGATGGGGTGTTTATAATCTCTGAGGCAGTCACTACCTTGGAAAGTTCCAATTGTTTTCCCTTGTATTTAGCTGAAATCTCTTTTCCCTTAGCTTCAACCAACTGGCATCAGTTATTTCCTCCAAATTCTGTTAGAGAGTGCATTCCAATTACCAAAGATGCTAAGTAAACAAGTATTAAAAGGAATGCTATATTTCAGGCTGCCTGGTTTCTCTACTTATTATGAAATGCAATACACATTGATTGAGTGCCTACTAAATGAAAGAACTGTGTGAGGTACTAGGCAGCCACTGAAATAAGAGAACAAACCTGCCTACAAGAAGCTCACAGTCTAAAGAGGGGGCAGGTATGCACCTTCATAATAAGGGGCAGAACAGGATCATCATCACAGAGAAGGACAAGTCAAGTAGAGCAAGGGCTCAGCAGATACAGAGATCACTTTCTACTTAGTAAACCTGGAAATAGCCATGGAGAAAGGAAAATGCAAAATTAACAGAGTCAACCAATACTTATTTACCATCTACTATGTGCTAGGTGCTGTTTGGGGGACTGAGATTATAGCCCCACATCTAACATTTGAGGTCTTTACTTTCAAAGAGATCAGATTTTAGAGAAAGGAGACATAGACAAGTGTGACATATATTTCACAATGTGTGTGTGTGTGTGTGTGTGTGTGTGTAGTATCATGATTTATATATAAATTATATATATTATATATTGTGACTATATATGTCATGGAGTGATAATGATAAAGGGGACAGTGCTGCCGGGCAGGGGGCAGGTTTCTATTTCAGATCAGAGAAACACCTCATATGGGGACTTCTAAGCACAAACCTTAAGGAAGTGAATAAGCAAGCTATGCAGATATCTAGGGGAAGAAACAGGTCTTGAAGATGAGATCTGGTGTTACCCAGGAGACTCTGGAAGGAAAAGCATACAGTGAGGCATAAAGTGAGGAAGCTACATGACACACAGGGAAACAGTGTGTGCTGCAGTTTGGTAAAATGCAGGATTAGTGTAAAAGCCATGGAAGATAAAGGATAGAAAAGCAGAATTGGATAGCAATTCTCCATGATACTTTTACACGTCTGATGACAGCTTTTGTCTGAGGTTATCTTTGCAAATTTGTGTGTAGAGCAAACAGCCTTGGAAGATAGAGGCAATGTCTTTGTTCAGGGTAGAGGACATATTTGTTTCATCATCAGGACAATGCCCTTGGCGGGGGCAAAGGCTTGGTAGCAACCCTTATAAGATTGGGGGCTTTCTAAGCTTGGAATTTCTCAGCAGTGACACATCATGAGTATATGCCCAGGAATCCCTGAGGCCACTCCACATGGGACTGGCATGGGACTCATGGGGAAAACCAATACAAACATGGAGCTCATGTTGCCTGGTGTGCTGTGAGTAATGAAGTCCTTCACCTCTGACCCAGGAGTTTTCTATCTTTTGCCAGTATCCATGAAATTGTGACCGTCTAACTTTTTAGCTTGCAAATAAAGTAAATCTCAGGACCTTCACAACATAGCTGGTCTATTATTACACTAATAACTGAACACTGAGTTGAGAAACTTCCATTCTACTTGGGAGAGGGGTAGCAGAAGTACAGAGAAATAACCAACCAAACAGACACTTGATAGAATGTCAGATAGTCACAAAAGGACAATAAAGTAAGGTAAAAGGACAGAGTAATGGGGATGCTATTCTAGATATGGTGATCAGGAAAGGCCTCTATGAAGAGGCAAATGTGGGCAGAGACCTGAAAAATAAAATGAGGAAGCTGCTTGCTATGAGTATGTCTATTTGAGAGATAAGGAAATAGAAGCTAGGAGTGTGTACCTTGCTGAGGTCTTGTCCACACTAACAAGTTGTGTACTTGTCACAACTTACACAACTAACAAGTTGTGTACTTGTCACTACATAACAAGTAGTGCGGTGGGGATATGAACCATGGCATCATGAATCCTGCCACACTATGTGTTCTGTATATACTCATCTCTAAGAGGTAATGAGCACTCAAACTCTGGAGAATGCAGTAGGAGTTATGAGAAGGAGCAGATCTAAAAAACAGCAAGAGACAGATTTCACAAAACTGGTCACTGGGTTCACTGAAAAAGCAAATAAAGAGAGAGATTACAGAGGACTCACAGCCTTTAAGCATGGATGGCCATAAAAACAGCTATTCCCACAAACCAGGGCTCAAGGGTGAGGGGCTGGGAGGGAGGGAGAATGGGTAAGTGGAGAAATGATGACTTGATTTTTGACATACCAACCTGGACGCATTGGCAGAATAGCCTTTGAAACTTCCCCTTGGATTTGAGATTCATGGACTTTGCTCCTCTGCCCTCTGTGGTGACTTTTATCAATCTGCAAACTCTAGTTCTACCCCAACCCCTGGGCCATATTAAAACACCAGCAAGAGAAAATGAACTGTCTCGTGCTGGTTATTCCTAACCAGCTGGCTTCTTTTCTTTCAATAAACAGGGAGTGAACTCAGTGTCTATTCTTTCTTACTAAATTTTCCATTTTTCATTCCTTTTGAAGATTTTGGAAGAATAAGGGGAAACCTCCCAGCATTTTCCCGAGTGCTTCTTTTTGATGGGTTCCTGGAGAATACCACTGTACTGCTGTTCAATTTATTTTTTCTACTTAAATTAAATATAACAAATTCAGACTCCACACTGTCATAAATCCATGTCACATTTTATCCCTTTATGTTGACCACAGGATTTTTAGAACTTCATTCTAATTTCTTTATAGCTTGCCAGAGTGCAGATGTTGAGGTCAGTAATAGGTCTTTTATTTCTATTTTTAAGCAGTTCTGGTTTATTATAGGATTTTAAAAATAGAGAGTATTAAAAATATAAAAAGGCATAAACTTTTAAAAATTAGCTGTTTATTAAAAATAAACTTTTAAAACTTAACCATATAATGAAAATATATGTATATGTTAAATGTATGCATAACAATAAATATGTATGCATGTGTGTGTATATAATATATTCTCTGTGGTGGCAGGCACCTGTAGTTCCAGCTACTCGGGAGGCTGAGGCAGGAGAATGGGGTGAACCTGGGAGGCAGAACTTGCAGTGAACCAAGATCGCGCCACTGCACTTGAGTCTGGGTGACAGAGCGAGACTCTGTCTCAAAAAAAAAAAAAAATATATATATATATATATATTCTCCTTTTTTAGACAAATGGCATTATATTATACAGACTTTGAAGATTCGAAGATACTGTTTTAAAACTACCACCAAGGTAGGCATGCACATGTGAGTTTGTATATACACACAAACACACACACACATTCATATGAAATTTAGTCAATATTTAAAATTTTATTATAGTCTAAAAGTAGTTATATCTCAGCATTTGATGATAAGGAGGATGATGATGAGGATGACGGCTCTGTAAACCACAGCAGTGATACGTTCTCCAAATGAATCCTGTCTTTTAGTAACAAATCAGAACCATGGATAGCAACATCAGTCATCCCGCCCCTTTTCCTTCCCTTCAAAATGATTTATTCTTTCCAAGGAGTAACTTCACCCCAATCTCTACTTTCCTGTCTTTAAAAAAATCTGAAGGTATAAGTGAGGATTTAAATGCTCCAGAGGGCTTAATCTTGAATATATTAGCAATTGTTACTTAAATGTATGTAACACCACATTTGGGAATGAGCACTATTTAAGGCAGACATCAATCAAATTATTCAATCAGCTTGATAAGCAAAGAATAAAAATTCCATTGTAAATCTCTTAGGGCACAGAGATGAGCTGCAATTTTTTGCTTGTTAATAATACCATTTAAAAGACATCTGGGTCTTTGCTCAGGCCTTGTTTTGTGTGAGACACGCATGAAAAATTGTTTGTACTTTCAGCCTGTGCAGGGTTCAGTTGAGGTTCAGATTCAGGATATTAAATTTATGGAATAGACTAAAGCCATGCTCTGCGGCCAGCATGGCTTTTAGTTTGCAGAATGAAACATAGGGGTGTAGAGAGAGGGATTTCAAAGCCCTGTATTCAGGCTGAGCTTATCTTTTTTCCTATGACCACTATGCTTTAAGAAGAATTTAGAAAGTCAGCCAATCATGAATGCTTGTCTATTAAATGTATGCTCCCGGCACAAAGACCACACAGAATGTGAGGATGCATACTATGACTTCTGCCCTCAAAATGCTTATAGATTTTTGGGGGGTAAGACAAGTGGTATATAGTCACTGTTTTTCATCTTTGCATATGGACATATTCTGAGCAATAACAGTAAATATCAAGAGAATAATTCATCAGTGCTCTATAGAACATTCAGAGGAGAGGAAACTTGTGGGCTGGTGGTACTGAGAGACATAATGAAGCATATGGGATTAGAACTGGGTTTTTAAAAAAGAGTGGAATTTTGACAAGCACATATTAAAGAGCCATCTCTGTGAAGGAAAATCGAGTACAATTGCCATTCACTGGACAGAGTTGTCCTCCCTGTAACGCTGGCCACAAGTGTCTGAGCCAGGACAGCATTCTGAGAGCCTGATGGACTGAGAAAGGGAACTTTTCCCAGAGTAACCAAGGGCTAGGCTGTGTGAGGAGCAAGAATGAATTTTAGTAGGGAGTGAGAACCAGATATTAGTGCCAAGGGCAGTATCAAGACTCAGGACTGAGAGGGAGATCTAATTAGAAGGCAAGTTAAGAAATGTGAAGCTAACATGAGAAGTAAGTCTGGAGTAAGGCACTTACTGAGGAAGGATGAAGCAATTCTAGATATAGGCTGAGAACAAGGTGAGGATCTTGGAGGCCCACAGCTATAAGAAACATCTAAAACAGGATTGTGGCAGCCAGGACAGATGTAAAGATATTATAAAATTAGACCCAGGATTTGCTATTTGAGGGGTTATCTGAAGGGAAAGAAGAAGAAAAAGTCATTTCAAGGATTTGAGGCTCAGAAGAATGAAGACCCTCATTGATATGGAAGGCCACTGAGAGAATTCGACTGAGCATTTGATTTTGCTTATGTTGAATTTGGCATCCAGGCCAACATATAATTCAGTGGGGAGTATATGTTCAGTAGGGATTAATTCAGAGCTGGAACTCCCTGAATAGATCAGGAATGAAATCCAATCTCCCTTATTTTTCTCAGGAATAAGTTAGTAATGATCAGAATATCTACTAGGTTTCTCAATTGACATTTGTGGTCAAAGAGAGTAGCTAAGGTAACATAAAATTGATTCTAGGCCGGGCGCGGTGGCTCAAGCCTGTAATCCCAGCACTTTGGGAGGCCGAGACGGGCGGATCACGAGGTCAGGAGATCGAGACCATCCTGGCTAACACAGTGAAACCCCGTCTCTACTAAAAAGTACAAAAAACTAGCCGGGCGAGGTGGCGGGCGCCTGTAGTCCCAGCTACTTGGGAGGCTGAGGCAGGAGAATGGCCGGAACCCGGGAGGCGGAGCTTGCAGTGAGCTGAGATCCGGCCACTGCACTCCAGCCTTGGCGACAGAGCGAGACTCCGTCTCAAAAAAAAAAAAAAAAAAAAAAAATTGATTCTAATACTTTTCTTAAAAAATCTCCACCTGCAAAATGCTACCTTTATAGGAAAAATACTACTCTGTGGGCTTAAAATTGTTGGAATGACCCCTCCAAATCAGATGGCAAATCATGCTTTGCAAAGCCCATCATCACAGTGCTCCATCCATCATAGTGCTTTGACCATACAGCTTCATTTACGATGAGAAACAAACAGAATTAGCGTCTGCACCTCAGGAAAGTGCCATTGTGTATAAAAGTATTTTCTTTAAGTCGGATGAGGATAAAAGCTTTCTCTTTTCAATTCCCTACAGTACTGCTCCACTTTCTCATCCATTACCTCCTTCACATAGTAATACAAACACACACGTTACTGCTGCACGGAGAAATATTAATGTTAGAAACTTGGCATTTAAATAATACCTCTCTCCCAAGAAGCCAAAAGCAGTTTATAAGGCACTACTCTATGAAATCATCACAGTGGGCCTGGAAATAAAATCAAGATCTTTGCCCCTCCAGAGACTATTTTCTCCACTAGACCCCACTGGCCAACTGCCAGCATCAGGGGAAAGAAATACAAGCACAAAAGAAAACCACTTACTTTGACTTGAGGGATTTGACTCTGGACCGTAGAGAGCTTGCATCACAGAAAGTGGGGAGCAAGAACTGATAGTGGGGTCTGACTGGTTTTCCAGTGTAATCCTTAACCCCAAATACCACAGGGAGTGCTTAAACAAACAGGCTAAAAGTAGTTGGAATAAAACAAAACCCTTCTTGCTTATATTGTTCTAACCCGGCTATTCCCTTCTGATTTTCAGAATACCCTAAAGCCTGAAGGAGAATTCATATTAGTATATCACGTTTTTCATAACAAAGATGACTTCACTTAAGTCTTCTTTTCTTTGTTTTCTTTGAGACGGAGTTTTGCTCTTGTCACCCAGGCCAGAGTGCAGTGGTGCGATCTCAGCTCATTGCAACCTCCACCTCCTGAGTTCAAAAGATTTTCCTGCCTCAGCCTCCCAAGTAGCTGGGATTACAGGTGAACACCACCAAGCCTAGATAATTTTGTATTTTTAGTAGAAACGGGGTTTCACTATGCTTGCCAGGCTGGTCTCGAACTCCTGACCTCAGGTGATCTGCCCATCTCAGCCCCCCAAGGTGCTGGGATTACAGGGGTGAGCCACTGCGCTCAGCCAAATTTTCGTAATCTAAGAAGAATATCAATATTCGATTCACAAGAGCTATCTATACACAAATATGTGTTTTTGATCTAACTTCCATTTTCTTAGTATAATAAAATGCCTATTAAGCAACAATTCAGTCAATCATTTATTATTTACTCCACACTATGTCACTCTTTCATAGCTGATTATCTGTCTTTTAAATACCAACTTCCCATTCTCAGTGGTACAGTGGCCAGAAAGCACACTTTTTCCAATTATATCAGCCTCATGATCAGAACGATTAATGGAGTCTTCTGTGAGTATGCAAATAGGCTTACAGCTGTTTATCAAACACAGACATTCCGCATTATACTTGACTGATAAATACATAATCATTCATTTTGATTTATATGCTGCTGTGTGTCCAAGCATGTGTGTGTGTTGAGTGGCAGAGATTTTAAAAAATCTTGCTGCATCATACTTCAGTGTGCACTCTGCCAGTGCATATAGCAGCAAAATAACCAACAAATAGTTAATAATGAATTAAATAAGTTAATAAAAAAGATGTCTGGTTAAAAACCAGACAGCAACAAAACTTTCTCTCAAAAAATTTAGTAACATAAACTGGTAAAGATAAGATACCAATCAAAGAACTATGCAGTTGTGGCCATAACTCAGACAACCAAGGATGCAGGCAGGAAGACCCAAAGAGTGTTTACTCTGTGCCCCATCAACCCCCAGGATGCAGCGACTGCAGGAATGATCCATAGGCTGGAAGAAAAAGTGATCATGACGTCAGTTGTGATGAATGCAACACCTGGTTAGGAACAATGTGTGCAAAAGCCACATTGCACAGCCATATGAGGATGGAAGCATATGGAACTGATCAGAATACAATCCTGGTCTCAGGTAAGGGGGGCGGGGTCACACAGATCTTTTAAAAGACTCAGAGAAAGCACGTGGTGGTGGCGATGATGGGGGGAGTTGAGGGAGGAGTTGTGAAACCATGAGCCTGGATAGAATTCTTAAAACTGAAATCAACAGGGCACAAAAACAGTGCATTTGGAGCAACCCCACTCTGGCTTTCTTAAACTGAAAACTGGCATTTCTTCTCATCTATGGCCAATTTCGAGTTCCAGTCTTGAAGTAAGCCCCAGTACATTCCAGAAGAAAAACATACCCCATTACACATGTATTTTTATGATAAGTAAAAATAAAGTATCTAAAGATAAATATTTACTCCCTTTTCTATAAGTAGAAGATTAGATAGGTAGCTGCTGTTCAAAGCACATCAGTGGTTTCACTTCTGATGGCTGACAGGGCAATAAAACTCTAAGCAAAACATTTAAAAAGGCTCAATTCTCCACACATTTCCATTTAGATTCTTTTGTTTTAGTTACTTTCTCTCCTTCCACCCAAAGAGTGACTCACAAATAATTCTAGCAGTATATACCAGTCCACATGACACTTAATAAAAATAATATATCCGGAAAAAATGGCAAAAATAGTTTCTAGTTTAAATACTGCAACAGATAGGAGTGAAATGACGAAGTGTGAATATAATTTGGCTCAACTTAGTACTTGACAGAGAGCCCAACAAATCAATATTCCAAAACAACCAAACATTGAATAGTGTTACCTTGCATCTACTCAAAACTAAGTGGCAGCCAGAGATTTTCTGGCATTAAATCACAGCATGGTACATTTCAATATCCACCATCAATGTGCTGTTTTTCACAAAATACCACTGAAGTCACCACAACTCGTTGGAAACCCCAAAGTCCCATTTTTCAGGCTTTGCATCTATTAAGCACCTCTCTGAGAACTCTGTCTAAATTTGGAGTGCTTGTCAGGTACAATTCTGTTCAACTTCTGGTTGTGATTCACACTTCAGTTGAGCTTCCTGTCATTTTAAAATGTCACCCTTGTGGGTTTTTATATAAATAAATGTGGGTGTTCCCATTTCATAAATTTTATAAACAGGAACACCTACATTAATTTATACAGTGGCTTTGATGTTCAAGAAATACTGTATTTAATTCTGAGATGCTCAGGGATTACAGACTGTTTTTGAACATCACTCATCAATAATCTACATATAAAGAATCAAACACTCCTAAATCATCCCCCTTTGTCCAAGCCTCCTGAAGGCCACATGGATGTTGCCTGCTATCTGCTGGAATGTGCATCCTGGAGGCAGGGACTTACTGTCTTAGTTTTTGTTTCATTGTCAGTGTTGAGAACCTAAGGTTCACAATCAAACACAAAACAGGTGGAGAACAACCCACCTGTTACCCTAGAGGGAAAGGTATCTGGGCACTCGGCCCAGGCAGTTTCTGGTTTGAATCCCAGCTATCACTTAATATACCTCTTTAAAAGTTAAACCTGTTGATGGATCCTTAAAGTGAAAATAATGACACCTTGCAGCAGAGCTTTTGTGAGAATTGGAGATAATTACATAAAGTGCCTGCCTGACACATAAAGATATCCAAATAACAGCTACGAGGATGATGACTTGATAGTGATGAACGGTAAATGCAAACTGTGATGGTTCAGATTAAAAAGCAAGAGAGAAGAGAACTGACCAGATAGGCGTCATTGTGGAAACTTCTTCCAGACTAGACTGGATCTACCTTAAATAAACGTTGAATACACAAGCCATCATTCCAATTTGATAATCCAACTTGACAATATGTTCAGGTCACTGTGATGTCTACTAATGTCAAAAGGTCGATAATCCTGACCCAAATGTCATCTGCAAACTTAATGAGTATATTTCCTGAGATGACCATAATGCAAGGTCTTTGTGTATTTGTTTGTGGATGTCCGCATCTGATATCCTTCAGTTGCTTGCATATAACATGCTGCCAGTGGCCTCATGAGAACAGGACCTGTGTCTGTTTAATTCAACTCGCCTGGAGCCAATACAGCACCACATGCATGTGGAAATGAACTGATCCTGATATTGATCATGATTTTCATCATCTCAGCTATGATAAAAATTATTAACTTTTAGCAGAAAGCTCCTCCAATGTCACCAGAATACTACAAAGTGCCTTTGGGTTTGCCTTTGAGATACGTTGGAAAAGTCTAGATGACCACTCTGGAGGTCCAGTTCTTCCTCTCCTAGCCTGGGGTCCAGGGATATTACAAGGGACGAAGGCAAAAACACTGAACAGCCAGAGAGAACGTGGGACCTTCTTCCCTCTGAATGTCTTCTCTGCCTTACAAGGAAGCTAGGCCACTAGATCATGACTTCAGTTAGACTCTGACCGTTTTCAAAATATATAAGAGAAAAAAAATATGCACACTCTTCTTCTCAGTAACTTCAAGGCCTTGAGGCTCTTATTTTTGGAGTAAGTCTGGCATCAGTGACTGAAGAAAGGAGCAAAGAGACGTTAAGAAGCATACCGGTATGCCCAATGTTACAGAAGTGACCACACCTGCCAGACCACTCACGCTTTTGCTAGATGGGAATTAGGAAACGGTCAGAACAGGAGAATTTGTTTCTTTTCACCTTTCTAAGAAAATGTGAAAAGAACTGAACAGAATTGTTCTCTTACTGGACAATAATATTTGGTGTATTTTTCAGAGTAGCTGGTCAGGAATTCAACCTTCTTAAAATACTTAGAAATAACAGGTTTATTAATTAGCATACACTCAGTTCCTACTACTCAGCTTGTCACAGAGAATGCAGGCAATAAATATTTGTTACATGAATAAATTAATGATAAGTCAGGATTGTCATAAGCAATCGTTACAATCCACTAAAACAGATTATTACATTTTTAAAACACGACCTGAAGGGTAGGTTTTAGCACTCTGACAACTGTAATTAACCTATAATAGTCAGGTAAAATGAGAAGTAATAAAGATATGATAAACTTCTCACACTAAAAGTAAGCGAACACTGGGAAGCACCTCACAGTATTTGATGAATACTGTTCACACGTGATGTTACTTTCTTGCTATGCACAAGATTTTTATTAGAGGCATTCATTGAATTTAACATTTAAGGCAAAATGAAGCATCAACTAATCTGAAAAGTCACAAAGCTTTAGGCATCACTGAATATACTGTAGCAAATGACCAGAAGGAAATATGTATGGTGAACTGTGCATCATAAGTTTGCTCTTGTGCAACACAAATGCCATTTTCCTGCAGAAAAGACAAAGGTCCATTTAACTTTAGTCCATGAGAAAGTAGGGGGTGGCGTGGGCACGGTGGCTCATGCCTGTAATCCCAGTGCTTTGGGAGGCCGAGATGGGCAGATCACAAGATCAGGAGATCGAGATCATCCTGGCCAACATGGCGAAACCCCATCTCTACTAAAAATACAAAAATTAGCTGGGTGTGGTGGTGTGTGCCTGTAATCCCAGCTACTTGGGAGTCTGAGGCAGGAGAATCGTTTGGACCAGGGGGTCGGAAGTTTCAGTGAGCCGAGATAGCGCCACTGCACTCCAGCCTGGCGACAGAGTGAGATTCCGTCTATTTAAAAAAAAAAAAAAAAGAAAAGAAAGAAAGTCAGGGGAAAAGCAGGAAATGGGTAACTTCATCTTTACCAGGAATAATAGGATCTATTGTACAAAAAAAAAAAAAAAAAAAAAAAACACAGAAGAAGAAGAAAGGTAATAAGACATGAAAGTTCAGTGTAAAATCTTCGTATTTATTCCATAATAGGGTACTTATCTCCTATCATCAGCATTTTATTCTCAAGTAAAAACAGGTCACCATGCCATTACTTTGACTTCATTACCTTTTCTTAAACATGATTAAATAATGAAAGGCAATGGTACTAATAATTGATCCATATTCCTAAACAATGCTAGAAATGTTCACCAAGCACTCTTCTGTAAAAAAAATGCTTTCTTTGGAATTCTTGACTTTAAACAGACTGCAAATATATGAGAATAGTTGAAGAAAATATGCAGTCTATAGGAAGCATGAACACAAAATGAATGGACTTCTCAGTTATCTGTGCCATCTAATGTCTAGGATTTCCCAGAGAAATTATCTGAGTTGAAATCCCACCTCTACCACATACTATGTGATCTTAAATTACTTAATCTCTGAGTGTCTCTGTTTATTCATCTATAAAATGAGAATATAAACAGCACACATCTTACAGGGTTGTTGTGAAGAGTAAATGAGACGTGATGTTAATCATGTGGGCACAGAATAAGGACTCTGTAAATGTTAGTTGGTATTCTAGTGATTCGGAATTTGGGTCATTCTTCCTATAAGATTAAAAGGAAAACTGGAAAGGAAGAATAATTCAGCAAGGCAACTCTTCAAAGACTGATGTGGAGATTCAAGGCCTCTGAGCTTTTAAGAACCTATCTATATTTTCATATGATATATTTTAATACCCTTTACACTCTCCAGCATCCCACCCCAAATGTAAGAAATATGTCTGACAAAAGAATTACTTTGATAGAGTAAATAGTAGAGGTTTAAACCCTCTTATTTCTAGAACTATAGGAATTGAACCTACCCCTGAGAATCCAAAATTCTCTGTGCTACCTGTCACACCACATCCTAAAGTAAGCTCAGCTAGAGACTAAAGGCGACTGGACAAAGGAAAGACTCATCTGGCTAATTTGGCACATTGTTTTAAAATTGTCCAGAAATCTAAAAAGCCAACAGTTAAATAATCATTAACATGACATTGTAAAATGGAAAAAATACTTACGCCATTATGTTACCACAAAAGAATAGACGATATAAAATTAATATATAGTAGAATATCTATGCACATTCTGAATCATTTATACACAATGGTAATGGTAACAGCAATTGTAAAGCTCTTGGTGTAAAATTATGGCTGTGTTTTATTTTCTTCTTTGTACCAAATGCTATATTTTCCACCCCCTAAAAACACACAATAAAAAATACAAGTCCCAGATGTCGGAATAACAACTTCATCGTGTCTAATTTAAATAGCATTTTATAATATGCTAAGAGCTACAATATACATGGTGTCATTTGCACCTCAAATAACCCTATGAAGTGTGTTGAGCACATAACGTTCTCGCGAGATCAGGCACCTGAGAGTTAGAAAGGGTCAAGTCACTTCCCATGTTTAGGCGGCAAGGTAGGAGGGAGGTTAGAAATCAAGCCAGGGCTTCTCCACCTCTTCCCATGAGGTTGGTCTGGAACAGAACGGTCCTGGAATATTAGAATCCAAGGGTAGAGCTGCCCCGTTGGTCCTTGGCCACAACACTTCTTTCCTGGGCTGTAAAATGAGCCTAAATAACAGCATTTTCCCAAACAGATTTTGTTACAATAAGAAACAAGATATTGTTTGAAGTAACCACTGGTACATTTCTCTCTATGGTTTTCATTCACTTAGAGGAGCTGTAATGAACTTAGCATGGCCCAAGTAAATCGGGCACATACATCCTCTTCCATCGTAGAGGAGAGGTCTGGAAAGAACCTGTGCTAACAACAGGCCTCTTTTCCTTTCCTTTGCATCATAATTCAGAAACTAAGGCCTTAAGCAGCCTTGGGGAGAGTGGGTCTTAGTGCCACACCTCAGCTCTACCTCCCCGAGGACAATCATGGTGCCACTGAAATGGCAGGGTTCTTTCCACTAGGTTTCCAATCTGCTTCTCAGAGGTACTCCCTTCTCTCCTAGGAGCTGACACAGCAGGCAGCATTTCCTGCAACACCCCCCAAAATCACTATGCTAAATGAGAAGAGTCTGCTGCCCCCCACAGAACACAAATCTGCTTTGTCTTCAGCCAGATGTTTTATAGGGGACATCTGTGTTAGATGGAAAACAAAAAGTTACTGGTCTACATATTAGGAAGCAAAAAGGAATGATGTAAAGACATATATAAAAGTGTTCACATTTTTCAAGTACAGAAAGAAAAAAATTAAGTATTAAGAAGAGCATAACCATGGACTGTGACCACACTGATTAATATTTTAAAAATCCACAAGACATCTTTCCAGCATTTTATATTGTGATTCCTGAAAATTTCTGGTTATCAAAAAATAGAGCCAAATTTGCTAAGCCTGTAAAGTCATTCTGTTCCCATTACTCTGGCAGTAAATGACCTGGCTGATTTCATGCTGGGCAACACAGATAAATTTATCTGTATCTAGTTAAAATGCACTTGACACTGTACATAGTTTTGGCTAGCTACACTGTCTTGGTCTCAAGTTATAAATAAGAGCCCATGTAAATCAATCCTAAACTCTTTACACAAAGCAGCAATAAAAAGAACTGCTTGGTATTCAGTGAATATAAGCCTCTCTAAATAAATCTTAAACTCAGCTTTGGAGAACTTCTATGTAAAACTTGTATAATATAGCTTTTACCGGCCAAAAATTAAATCCTTAGATTTAACAAATTCCACTTTTAAACGTTTTCTTTTGGCTGAATCTTGATAGAGAACAGTCCTTTTTTTTTTAAAACAAATTCTCATAACTGTTTTCTAAAAATTCTATATTTAATAACTAGTTAATCTGATCAACAAAGACAGTTTTAAAAATACTTCTCATGACCTAAGAAACAATAGGGCCTAAGATACAGAACTCAAATTAAATGTGTTCTCCACAATAAACTTCTGGACTGCTTTAAGAAAATGCAGGGGGAAAAATCCATAATTCATCTCACTAGCTTCAACACAGGGCATTTCAAATCCTCTTTCCAAGAGCATGAGTGATGGGTGCTACAAAGTACATCGTCTTTCAAAACACACTGAACTGGTTTGGATGAGTTGAAAACTCCAGGTTACTGTGAAGGTAAGCCAAGACCAAGGAAAAATAAAATAAAATTTGTTACTGTTTCCAAATATAGCAGTCAGATAAATGTTATAGCTTCACATTTAATCATATAATGTCACTTTAGCATAGTCTATCGCATTTTTCAGTGAATACAGTTTTCACATCACATTATAACAATTTAATCTTAATAATCCCATGAGACACTTAGCATTAATTTCTATTTGTCAGAAGAAGAAACTGAAGTTTTGTAGGAATTGATCACTGATGAAGAAAGAAACTAGGCACAAAGCTTTGTTGGAAAAGTAGAGTCCAGAAAATAATGCTTGGAAAATATTATTCTGAAGTCTATTAAACTGGAGAAAAAGGTTTCAAGGGCTCTGGATTCTTTTAAAACACAGTCCTCTCCCTGAATCCAAGCGATATTAAATTAAGTTTAAATTAAGCTAGGTAACTATGCCAACATGCAACAGAAATAAAGACAAGAAGTGAAGAGACCAAGAATACACCACTATTCATAGTTCTTTCTTCAATGAGAACATTCCTTAATTTGTTAAAATTGATTTTGTTTTTCACCCTGAGGCTCCACATATTAGACCACTTGCAAGCAACAATGCTTGCTCATAAGGCAACTTTCAGTCACTAAGGCAGTGACAGGAAATGACCTGCTTCATCTCCCCTATATTTATGGTATTTTTCCGTCCCATCCTCTCCACCTATCAAATTAGACTCCTCTCCAAAAGACAGGTCACCCTTCCCAGAGCCGCCACCTCTTCCCACCTGGATCCTTGCCTTCACTCAGGTTGGGTCACAACATTAGCTTTATTTTTGTGTTGCTTTGGAATTGCTTCTAAATGTCTGTTGTTTGGATGTGCCCCCATTCTCTCTGAGCAGTGATAGTACTCAACTTGTTAGGTGTACACCATAGTGAACCGCAATGCATATCATCTAAACATTTTAACTGTCAGAACTTAGTGCTATACCTTTAAAATAACTACAGAGCAACAGCATCCATCAGCAGTTGAAATGAACTAGAATGATCACATGTGCTCCAGCAGGATGCCGGGCGTTACTGCAATCAGCCAGTCAAAAAAGGACTCTTTGAGGGCCAACTTTATATCTGGTGAAAAGAATGAGGTTAGAAATGAATTTTGATGCAAGAGGCTTGTGTTGTGAAAAATAAAATAAAATCCTTAAGTCTCCAAGGAAGCTCAGAATGTGACCATTCACATTTGTTGCATAATGCCTGAAAAGCTGAAAAAAATATGTTTTTTTTTTTTAAATCCAAAAACATCCTAAAGTGGTTGCAGTCCCAGTCCTGACCCAGAGGCAATAACAACATCTTCCAGAGAAACAATTTGTTTCTTTTTAAGAAGGACACAATACAAGTGTCAAAACTTATCTCACTGGATGGTTCTGAGAATTACAAGCAACAAAGCTCATGAAAATATTTTGAAAAGGGCTGAGTACTCTACAAACGTAAACTAGTAGTAACAGTACTGGACTTCGCTATTCTCCCTCCGTAAAGGGTGACCAAGGGGACTCAAAAGTGATGCAAGTCACCCCAGTTTTTGGTCAGAGGATGTCTCTGAGGTTAGGTTAGATATTTATCAAACAAGGTCACACTGATTTCAAGTTTTTACCATTAGTTTGTTCTTACTTGGAAAGTCTCTTCAATGATTGGCTGACCACATTCTCCTTCACTTTTGGTTTTTACCAGCTGTTATGTATCATTTTTTCTCATCTTTATTTATTTTTTTAACTTAATTTTTTTTCTTTTGAGATGGAGTCTCACTCTTTGTTGCCCAGGCTGGAGTGTGATGGCGCGATCTCGGCTCACTGCAACCTCCACCTCCTGGGTTCAAGCAATTCTCTTGCCTCAGCCTCCCGAGCAGCTGGGATTACAGGCAACTGCCACCACATCCAGCTAACTTTTTGTATTTTTAGTAGAAACGGGGTTTCAGTATGTTGGCCAGGATGGTCTCTAACTCCTGACCTCAGGCAATCCACCCACCTTGGCCTCCCAAAGTGCTGGGATTACAGGCGTGAGCCACCGCGCCCGGCCTCATCTTTATAAAGAGACCTAGGAGACATGGTGTTCTGGCAGAAAGAGAAAAAGATACTTGCTTGGCCTCCAAGCTAGGTCACTTGGAGCAAAATGAGTCAGTCTACATGGAAATGTTTTTATATAATTGTATAATAGAATGCACATTTCTATTCTTCTGCTTGTAGCATTTTAACAGTTGAGAATTTTTGACCAGAAATAATATGAATGTATCTCCTTACACTGCCACTGGAGTGCATTTTATTTGGAGCCCAAATTTCCCATGAAATTGAACACTTAAAACTGCAAAAGTATATTAAGATTTCTCCTTTCTTAGTAAATACATGTAATAGAAGAGATGTAATCTCTATAAAATACAATTTCATTTTAAATAAATAAAATTAATATCTGTGTGGCACTTTCTATGTGATTTTATACATATCTCATTGAATCCTCATTCTGTTAAGTATTATTATATTCATTTCAGATACGAGGAAACAAATTCAGCAATATTAAGTAATATGTACAGACAGTGAGAGACGGAATGGCGTAGAAACCCAAGTGTGGCCAATTCCAAATCCCACCTTTTTCCTACTATGCTATGTTACTCCATATCAAAGTATAAATTAGTAGCTATCATGAAAACTAAATTTTACCAGGAAGTATAGGTGTTAGATGCTGGTCTAGGCACTTTGTGTTATTTCATTTAAGTCTCATAATAACTCTAAAAGGCAAGAATGCTAGTATCCAAATTTTACAAATGAGGCAACCAAGGCTAAGAAACACTAAAGAATTTTCCCAGTTCACACAGCTAACAAGGAGCAGAAGACAGACTCACACTCCAGTTTGATTGACATAAAGTGCATGGTGCTTACCGCTGTACTATATTGCTTTTTGCTCATAGGGAAAAATTTTACATTCATTAATTCACTCACAGCAGAACTTGAATTTTGTTGTAAAAGCTGAGAGCTTGCAAATCAAAGCTGGAAAAATATCGGCGAAGATATATTGATCGACAGAGGCATGCCAAAGAAATTAAAATCTATATTACTCCATATAGACGAAATTCTCAACGTTTAATAATTCAAATATCAGACTGAAGCCATTCTTACTACCCTACTTCCTTCACCAGCTTCCTCTCCATTTCTTCCTAAAAGACTTGTCTACGTTTGCATCCATTTCTCCTCTCATTGTTTTCCTAAACTAACTCCCTCACCTATTTCCACCAAGCTGCTTGTGCCAAGATCATCAGACAGCCCCAGGTTATTCTACTCAATCATCACATTTCAGGACTCATCTTATCTGAGCCATTAGCAGTGTACGCACACAGGTGTCCCTCTGTCCCGGATACGCTTTCAGGGCATGCTATTCTGCTGACTTGACTCCTATTTAACCAGTCACTCCTTTTCAGTCCTTTATGCGGGTGCCCTTTCTTTTTCCCATCTCTTAGTTTTGGAGCAACCTAAGGTCAGTCCTTGAAACTCTTCCCTTCTCTAATGACCATATTTCCTTGGTGAGTTCATCCAGTTTTATTACTTTAAATATTATCTGTATGCTAATGTCTTCCTGATTTATATCTTCAGGCCAGACTTCTCTCCTGAATGCCAGCCTTGTAACCAACTGCCTATGCAGTAACTCCTCTTGTACAACTAACAGGAGCTCTCAAACTTATCACATCTAAAACTGAGCACCTCTCTTCTTCTACCCCCAACCTCTAGAAAATCACTAACACATATTAGGTGCTCAATAAAGCTGTTGGACTGAATAGATACAATCCAGCCAGATGACAATGAGTCTCAAAAGAAGAATCACAGTCATACACCCTGCAACCAGCAGCTCTACCTTGTTAAAAAGAGTCATCCAAATCCATTACAAAATCACAGTAATTATTTTGCTACAGTCATGAAAGTTGGAGGTTTCTATAGAACTGGAAATTACATAATACAAGGTAATCACAAAGAAGAATCATTTTCTGTTGTATCATAATATATAACATCAACAAGATCTCATTATAATTCATGCTTATTATTACATGGATTCTGGGATATCTCACCTCAAATCCTCTAAGATATTACTCGCTCATCCAGAATAGCCTATGAGAAGCAAAGTTTAATTCTCTACTGTACCACTTACAGCTACTACTTTTTAAAACAGCTCTATTGAGGTATAACTTACATGTCATAAAATTCACTCATTTTAATTGTATAATTCAATGATTTTTAGTAAATACATACAATGGGCAACCACCATCACAATTCAGTTTTAGAACACTTTCATCACCTTGGAAAGAGTTCTCATGCCTGTTTGCAGTCATGCTATCCTCTTATGTCCAGCCCCAGAGAACCAGTAATCTATCTGTCTTTACGGATTTGCCTTTTCTAGAAAACAGATACTATTTTTAAGGGCCTCTTATGGGACAGATACCTAAGTAAACATTTCACATAGGCTATCTCACTCCTATAACAACCATACAAGGGATTATTACTTGCCCAATTCTAGAGATAATGAATATGAGGTTCAGAGAGGGTAAGACAAGAGTCTCACTTAACTATGTGGGTTTACAAAAAAAAACAAAAACAAAAACTACCTCTAAAAGTAGGTATCTGAAGATATCCGACAGATAAAACAACATCATGAATTTGCACAATGCTATCACCCAAAACAAACAAGGAAGATGAATGGTGTTCTGTTAGGGTTTAATTCCCTCACCACCTGCTGTAACACAAATCAGCCGTCCAGCCTGACAGCCAAGGAGGATGGCTCTGTCTGGCTCACACCTGAACTATGGAATTGGAGCTTGCACGTATCCTTAACACTTATTCAAAAAATGAGGACCTTGCGAACTCTGATCCGAAGATTAGCACATCATTGACCTCCTTGTGCAGCATACATCCATGAAACAGACATGTGGACCATGACCACAGACAGACCCGCACCTGAATTACTATGCCTAAAAGCTTATAAAGTCATATTCAAAAATCGGTATAACCCAAGTTAGGGATTTTTTTTTTTTTTTTTTGAGACGGAGTCTCGCTCTGCCGCCCAGGCTGGAGTGCAGTGGTGCAATCTCGTCTCACTGCAAGCTCCGCCTCCCGGGTTCCCGCCATTCTCCTGCCTCAGCCTCCCGAGTAGCTGGGACTACAGGCGCCCGCCACCTCGCCTGGCTAGTTTTTTGTATTTTTAGTAGAGACGGGGTTTCACCGTGTTAGCCAGGATGGTCTCGATCTCCTGACCTCGTGATCCGCCTGTCTCGGCCTCCCAAAGCGCTGGGATTACAGGCTTGAGCCACCGCACCCGGCCAGGGATGTATTTCTATAAGAACTACAATATCTGTTGTATGCCAATACAGAAAATGTGGGATACAGTTCTTTGTTTTTTGTTTTAATTGGATAACCATTTAGTTATGGTACAGTTACATGTACTATAATCTCTAGTTCTTCAAACTGGAATATTAGAAAATGTAGATCAGACACAGTCTGTTATCAGCGTCATGCTACCACACTGATTTGCAAAGATGAACAACTCTTAGCTTCTTCCATTATTGTTCACTGCGAAATTTAAGAAGCTTCTTCCATTATTGTTCACTGCGAAATTTCACCCCCATCTTAAAAACAGAGAAGACAATACAGTTTATTTGGGATCTTATAATTGCAGAAAAAGATTCTTTGTTGTTGAATAAATCATTGATAGCAAATGACTGAAAAAATAGAGCTGAGGACAAAGATGCTCTAAAATGCTACACAATTCTCAGCTCCTACAGGCACCTATAGCTTTGGTAACTGCCAGGAGAATAAAGATCAGAAAGAGCCATAGAAATTCTTCAGGCTGAAAATCAAGATGGAGGCCCCCCATGAGCGGGTCCTAAGAGTCCCACTGCCTGTTACTGCCAAGAATGAAGTCACTCGGTAGCAGACTCGCAGCTCCTTATGCTTTGTGCAGCCAAGGCTGC
Organism: Theropithecus gelada; assembly: GCF_003255815.1. Taxonomy (NCBI): domain Eukaryota; kingdom Metazoa; phylum Chordata; class Mammalia; order Primates; family Cercopithecidae; genus Theropithecus; species Theropithecus gelada. The sequence continues at coordinate 67,491,647 of NC_037685.1, forward strand.
TCCTTAGCAACCAATGTCGACAACTGGGTTTCCAAGGAAACCAGAAAGCCCAATTTATAAAACTATGAAACAAAGCAACTGTAAAGGCAACACTAGACACAGAAGGTAACTCTATTCTTATCATTGCTACTGAATTTCTGCCAGTGAAGTGGTACAAATATTTTATTTCTAAATGTTTAAGGGGGAAAAAAAAAGCTAATCTTTAAAGTAGACCACCACATTACTCCCTGACCTCCACATCTTTCTGCATCAGGATGGCAAATACATTTTTAGGATTCAAATGGGGGATAGCATCAAAAATTTGTGTCTCAAAAAATTAGATGGGTTCTTGAAGATGAAGAATATTTTCAGAATCATCTGCATGATTTTAAATTCCTTCCAGATCACAAGGATAATTCTATTGACTCTGCTCATGTGTAAAACAAGTAGATATATTTGCGAGGCTCTTTTCCATTAGTTCTGATACATAATTACTATGGCTTCCTGAATAACACACTTTTATCACGCAGGGGGTAATAGACGGAAGCACAGAGTTAGGGGAAAATATGAATGAGGATGAAATAAATAAGGCAGAGATATTACTTGTATGCAACATCTGAGTATTTTGGGAAATCAAGCATATGTCAGATGCCACCAACTGCCTTATAATTTAGGGCTCTCAGACAATTTCAAAAAGAGAAGTAAAGAAATATTTCTATGAAAAATTTCTCTCTATTGACTGCCTCTTAAGAGAGATCATTACTTCTTTACTGCAGAGCCTGAGGTAAATTATTTAACCTATGAGTCTCAAATTCTTGTCTGCAAAATGTGCATGAAATGAAGAAGAGTTAAATGAGATGATATGTATGACAGCTTAGCTATAGTGTAGCACTAAAAAAATGCTAGTGTTGGCCAGGTGTGGTGGCTCACACCTGTAATCCCAGCACTTTGAGAGGCCGAGGCGGGCAGATCACCTGAGGTCAGGAGGTCGAGACCATCCTGACCAACACGGTGAAACCCCATCTCTGCTAAAAATACAAAAAAAAAAAAAAAAAAAATTAGCCAAACACAGTGGCGCATGCCTAGTCCCAGCTGCTCAGGAGGCTGAGGCTGGAGAATCACTTGAACCTGGGAGGTGGAGGATGCAGTGAGCCGAGACTGTACCATTGCACTCTAGCCTGGGCAACAGAAGGAGGCTCCGTCTCAAAAAAAAAAAAAAAATGCTAATGTTGTCTTCTTGATTCCCTCCTTCAATATATCTTGCATTTCTTATTCTCATCATGCTTTAAAAAATTCCACAAGATTCTTTTTTCTTAAGAGTCAAAAGAATGAATAGAAATCACTGCATAAAAAGTGTTTCACCGTGAGAAAATTATGTTAAAAAAGGTATGTGAAGACATACCAAATGAGGTAAGGTTACCTATTCAGTATGTTGATAATGTAAAAGATGCCCTATTTCTCTTGTCTCCTTGACTATCCTGGCACCGGGAATTTATGGGCACTTTCACAATTATCATGGATCTTATTTTTAAATATCATCTTCATTTCCCCAGTCTTCCTGACGGAATAAAACCAGTTCCTGAAAACTGCTGACCACTCAGTTCTCAAAAATAACTTGAGAATTAATGCAACTAGTCATTTACTGAATTCCTGAAAAAGCTCTGATTGCGCTTGAGTTCTCCTTCCATCTCTGCTATTGTGTGTCCTTCTGATCACTCCTGAGAACTCTCTCTCTACATATTTTAATAGCAGAAGAACTTTTCAAACCTTGGTTTCGCTGGCAGAATATAATAAGACCCTAGTCCTTGTTTCAGTAGTGAAATTCTATTAATTCAATGATTTGTGGACTCCTTACGATCTGCACAGTGCCATTCCTGATGCCAGGGAAGAAGAGAAGTTCTGATTGCACCTGCTACCTTGCATTGATGCGGGTATTATCCACTCATGGGCCCTGGCTCTGCCCTCTGAAGCAATGCAGACTGAGTCACCTCTGTCTTCTACATACTGCTTTCCCAAATGTTTGAAGATGGACATTCTGTCCAAAAAAGAATAATGGGCCCAAACTTAGATTACGGTTTCTTCTTTCACATATTTTAAAGAAATATCAAATGTATCATGTAACCCTTCTGACCTTATCTTCCTTGTCTATACAATAGATATGATAATGCCCCCAGTGGAAAGCTGGAGAGGAGGAGGGGGAGGAGAAATAGAGGAGAAGGAGAAAATATAGGTAGAAGAATAGAGGAAGTTGTGCCACTTACTGACCACTTACTATCAATACCTCCCCAAGCACTAATGCTTCTCAACTGCCCAATGGGGTAATCACTCTGTTCTGTCCCAATTTGACAAATGGATAATCAAGACTTGTCCAAGGTGACACTCCTATAAATTCTTAACCACTGTTTTATCTCCTTTCTGTATCCCATGCTCTTTGTGCCAAAAATCATTACATATTTTGCAAACATAATTATTTTCCAGCCTAAACAATCACAGTTCCATCAACTACTCATTATGTTATCTTATGTCGTTTGGATTCAAAAAGTTCTCAGAAATCTACTTGCCCCCCTTCTAGATGTCACCTGGTTTGCCAGCATCCCCCAGGAAATGGGTGACAGAGGCAGTTTGGCAATTTTTATTAAGAGAGTATTAAATACCAAGTATTCTGCTAGAGCTGGAGACAGGAAAGATGAACAGATAATCCTTGTTCTCAGGCAGAGAACTATTAGCACTAAAGACTTTATTAGAAAAGTCTAATAGCACTAAAACTTGCAAGCAGAAAGAAAAAAAAATATATATATATATATAAAGAAAACTTACATAATAAAGCACAAAGAAGATGTGATGGTAAGAACAAGAAAGGAGAGCCAGATGCAGTCAACACAGCAAACAGATTGATGACTTGGGGGAATGCAGTGAGACTACCACCTCCCAAGGTCCATACACCTTTCTACACATGTCCCTGTTCTGTGGTTGCTTTAACAAGTCATAGCACATGGCTAGCTTATTCTGTATCAAACCCTACCTTATTTTTCATGAATTCATAATATGAAGCTATTGCCCTGGCCAATGCTTAGATAACTGATGTTGGGGACATACATGGAGAATGTGCAATATCACAAACATTAATATGACTTTGTGAGCTCTGACCCATAACTTTGGTGTGTCATAATCATTAGATTTTCTCACTCACCAGTAACTTAGTAAGATAGTCCTATGAACTGAATATCTGTGTCTTTCCAAAATTCATATGTTAAAATCTAATACCCAATATGATGGTATTTGGAGATGAAGCCTTTGGAGTGATTAGGTTTAGATAAACTCATGAGGGTGGAGCCCCCATCATGAGATTAGTGTCCCTATAAGACAAGGAAGAGACCCCAGAGCTTCCACTCTACGCCATGTGAGGACAAAGCAAACCAAGAAGAGGGTCCTGAATAAGAACTGAATCTGCCAGCACCTTCATCTTGAACTTCCCAGCCTTGAGAACTATGAGATACATATGTTTGCTGTTTAAGCCACCCAGTCTATATTATTCTAGGACAGCAGCTCTAACAGTCTAAGACAATAAGCATACCACTTACGTCTTCTTCCGACACACTGGCTAAGGTGTGGCTCTAGATAATGCTCATGGGGTCAAAGTCTGGGGTATGCTACTGAAGCCCCTCCAAGCTCTTGATGATCTGTTATCTGTACCAGTTGGGTAGAGTTCTTCAACTGAGTGGAAATCTCCCACTATTCTTTCATTTTAGCTATCAGAAAGCCATAATATTATAATACATTATTATTCTAAGTGGCTTACAAATCGTAGATACTGATACATTTTCAGGGTGTCCAGAGGGATGAGCTATCTCTAAATGAAGTATCTGGGTACTGGAGCAAGTGGATGGTGAAACACCACCAGTTGCAGTCTAAGTGCAGATGAAAAGACAAAGTCAGATTAGCTCTTGGTAGATAGACTTCCAAATGGTCTTATTTTATGTGAATTTGAAATAGTGACATAAAACATTAAAAGGTTGTCACTTTACGCTTACAATTTTAGGTAATGTGAATCATTTCCTAGCAAAAAAAATAGGTCTGATTTTTGTGAATTTTGCATTTTTACTAGGCCTTTGGAAGGCAACCCTCGCCTCCCCTCTAAAATGTGACTCACTGCACTGAGGGAAGGTTGTATGGAGAAGACGAAACCGAGGGGATGATGGACTGATAATCAGAAAAGGAGCTCTGCAGTCAGGGAGAGAAAATCAACCGATGAACAGGACATGGCATCAAAACAGTTTACGTTAAAGAACCTGTGTGTCTCAATGGTGCAGAAAAGACCCTGTTGCTACATGGCTAGAGTTGAGGCCATGCCAGGGCGGTTGTGGAAATGCCTAGAAAGTTACTCTGCAAAGTCCCAGTAGATCATAGAAAGAGGAAAACAACAGATAAGTGGGCCATGTGCAAATGGAGGCTGATCCAGCAGCTCAAGGCTAAAGTTACTGCAAGTGATAACAAAGATGAAAAGAAACTTGTGCATAAGGATCTAGAAGCAAGCAGAGAAAAGGAAATATTAAGATAACCTCTGCCGGGCGCGGTAGCTCACGCCTGTAATCCCAGCACTTTGGGAGGCTGAGGCGGGCGGATCGCCTGATGTCAGGAGTTTGAGACCAGCTTGGCCAAACCTGTCTCTATTAAAAATACAAAAAAATTAGCCGGTCATGGTGGTGGGTGCCTATAATCCCACCTACTTGGGAGGCTGAGGCAGGAGAATTGTTTAAACCCGGGAGACGGAGGTTGCAGTGAGCTGAGTTCACACCATTGCACTCCAGCCTGGGGGACAAAAGTGAGACTCCATCTTAAAAAGAAAAAGATAACCTCAAGTTTTGAAGACTAGAGTACTTAGTACCAACAACACAATCAGGAATATTCTGTTTCTTAGAGCAAGGAAAATAAATTGCCATAATTTTTTAAAAAATGTTTCAAGCATTGAAAGAATGCTCCATCAATAGCTGAAGATATCCAAAAGGCAAGCAATGAAGTGATCATTAAGAGCTATTGACTTGTAAGGCTGATGGTGTAAACCCGGGAGGCAGAGCTTGCAGTGAGCCGAGATCCGACCACTGCACTCCAGCCTGGGTGACAGAGCAAGACTCCGTCTCAAAAAAAAAAAAAAAAAAATAGTAGTAGTTGTACCTTACCCAATGCTTGGGGAGCCAAACATGTTAGAGTTCTGCATTTTTCAGATTTTAGAAAAATGGTGCAGCACATACATCACACATTACTTATCCTTACCAATGACATCTGGGCAGTGGCCTTTGATTAGCATGTTAACAGTTCTGCGGTGGTATACATACACACGTTCACATTAGTTGGGATCAATGATGACTATAAAAGCTTCATATTAATTGGGTCAGGTTTTGTCAACAAAGGAGTTATGGGAAAAAAAAATGTCTGTTTCTACAGCTTTTGGAGATTGGGAATAGGACTGAGCTGGTATTTGAGGTAACTGAGAGTTAATGAAGAAGGAAGGTAAAAAAGGAGGGCAAGGCCTGGCTTGTGGGAATAACCAGTGTTTGGAGGGAGGGCCTAAGAAAGGAAAGCCAAAAGGTGAGACAAAGAGGCAGCAAGAAAACCAAGAGAACACAATGTTACGGAGGATCAAAAGAGAGAGAAAAGCAAGCTGGAAATACCTGTGAAATCAAAACATCAAAATATAGGAATTAGGGACTCAATAAAGCTTCTGGTCCATGTTGGGTTATCTTACACAGGTCAAGGATATTACACATATTCAGGGGAAATATTCGTCAAGGTCAACAGCATTTTGAGTCTGATCTGTCAGTTTCCTTCAGTGGGCTGACACTGAACTACTACCGTGCTCCAGGTAGCGCTCCACATTGTACTTCAGTCTACTTCCATCTTGGTCCAGAAATATTCTGTATAAAAATAATTTATTGTTTCTTGCATTATTTCAATATTTAGCCTGCCTTTGATTTTGAGTTTTACTTAACTTAGGACAATGATCTACAATATAATGTTTCCAGTCAGATTTCCACAGTTATTTTTGCAACACACACTGCTTCTGCTTTCACTCTCTATGACGAGGAATCCCTTTCTGTTATTGGGAAGAAAGCATTTAGACTTTACATCAGTGGTTCTCAATCAGGGTTAATTTTGTCTCCCAGAGGACATTTGGCAATGTCTAGAGACATTTTAATTGTCACAACTGGGGGAAGGGAGTAGGGCATTCTGTCATCTAGTGGGTGGCGCTAGATGCTGCTAAACATTCTGCCTTGCACAGGACAGGCCCCAACAGTACAGACTTATCTGTCCTAAAATGTCAATAGTGCAGGCTCAGAAACTCCGCTTTCAATAATGACAGACCTCGGTGTTCGGTAGAAGTTTTGCATTATTCATATCACAAAATAAGCGTTTCAATGCATATAAAAATTCAGCTTAACATTAATTAAATGGTTAAAATGAAAGCAACTTATAAAAGAAAATAATTAGAATTAAATAATTATTAACATAACGAAGCTAAGAATTCAATTTGATTCAAGTATATTTCCCCCAAAATTATTCCTTTCCTAACATCTCATTAAATACAGTCTAATATCATGAAGCCTGACAAAAACAATGTGAATTTTGAAGACAGAATCTCATCACTTAGTGCATCATTAAATAACTTTTTGGCCAAGTTATAAAAAGATCTAATGAATCAGAAAAACATTTCAAAGTTACATATACAAAAAACATTAAGTATGCTGAAATCTACTTAAAAAGACCACTCATAGTTCAAAAGAATAGAGGGCCAATTAGATGGCTTTGAAATGCAAATTTTAATTGTTCCATTTAAAAAGTCATGCCTAAGGTGGCCTTAAAATGCAGGTATTTCCAAGAAATGGCATTCTTGGAAAGTTTCATTGTTCTGGAATTCTAACCTGTGTTCTGGAATTCTTTTTTTTTTTTTTTTTTTTGAGACGGAGTCTCGCGCTGTGTCACCCAGGCTGGAGTGCAGTGGCGCAATCTCGGCTCACTGCAAGCTCCGCCTCCCAGGTTCAGGCCATTCTCCTGCCTCAGCCTCCGAGTAGCTGGGACTATAGGCGCCCGCCACCACGCCCGGCTAGTTTTTTTCGTATTTTTAGTAGAGACGGGGTTTCACCATGTTAGCCAGGATGGTCTCGATCTCCTGACCTCGTGATCCGCCCGCCTCGGCCTCCCAAAGTGCTGGGATTACAGGCTTGAGCCACCGCGCCAGTAACCTGTGTCACGTAGAAAGCACTGGAAACTGTCATCTCTACCTCCTGCACTCAACCCCAGCACACATGCACACAAAGGTCTCACAATTTATAAAGGATTGCATTAAACCATTGCTTGAATATGCTCTCTGACTTCTTCTGGGAAAAATAACATTTATTCAACTTAAGTAGAAAAATTGTGGAGATTAAACAGAGGGACCGATTTACACAGGCATTCTTTAGAGAAAGTTTTGTTTTCCTTTAACATTTCAATTGCTCTAGTCAAGGGGAGTAAGAAACAATAATGCTATAAGACTACAATGCTTTGAAGAGAACTATGGCATCCTGCAAACCAAGGCATTGGATAAGCACTATCTAATGAGGGTGGAGAGGCCAGCAATCTTCCCCCTCCAGATAATCTTATCTCCACCTCGCTATTTTAGCAATTATGGCTAACCCTTGAACAACACAGATTTGAACTGTGCGAGTCCATTTATACTCAGATTTTTTTCAGTATAAGTGACGAGTGTGCCTGCCTCTCCTGCCTCCCCTTTCACCTCCTTCACCTCTTCTGACTCTGCCACCTGTGAGACAGCAAGACCAACGCCTCCTCTGCCTCCTCCTTCAGCCTACTCAAGGTGAAGGCAGTGAGGATAAAGACCTTTACGGTGATCCACTTCCACTTAATGAACAGTAATTATATTTTCTCTTAATAATATTTTCTTTTTCCTAGGTTACTTTATTATAAGAATACAGTATATAACATGAAATATGTGTTATGTTAATTGACTGCTTATGTTATCGGTAAGGCTTCTGGTCAACAGTAGGCTATTAGTAATTAAGTTTTGGAAGTGTCAAAAGTTATACATAGATTTTTAACTGTGTGGGAGGTTGATTCCTCTAATCCCACATTGTTCAAGGGCCACCTGTACTTCATATGTCATTTGTCATTTAAATTCTCAACAAAGAGTTGGATGGACAAGTCAGTTTCCCCAGACTGATGGCATCATGAAGGCCTGATAGTGTCACCAAATCCTCTCCTGCAACATCAGCTGAACAGATACAGTCCTCGCTTAGACCACCCTCAGAGAGCACAGTTTGTAAATCTCATGAAAATGGAAGTTGTAGAAAGCACTAGAAGTTGCTAAAATACTTTCATATGAAAAAGAGTCAAATCCACCCACCGGATTAGACAAAAACCTGAGCTGAATGAGTCCCAGCTATCCATCTAGAATGTTATCTTCATTCCTCATTTGTCTTCCTTGCTCCCGGTGGAGAGAAGGGAATATACAAACAGATGGCTGCAATTAGAAAAAGGCAACAGTTGCCTCAGAAACCCAGCTCCTGGTGAGTCAAAGTTATGGTTATAGGGAATGGGCTCTGTCCACAAAAGTTGCTTCTTTAAATATCTTCAGTGCATAAGAATCCCTGTAATCTCATTTGAATTTGCCAAACACCTGTTCAGTGTTAAGCAACGTACCCACCGATTCCAAACTGCTATTTAAAAAGTCCTTAGGGAATGGAGGGTCAAAGAGTAAACAATCTATTCTTTATTGGGCTCTAAGAAACCACCATATTAAAGTAGAAAAAGACCAGGTTATCTTGACAGGTCAAGATGGTGGCCTGTAGCAACCTCTGGCCTCTGCCTCTGATCACAGCCTTTACGTCCTAGTGACCTCATAGGAAGTTCTCTAAAATACACTAAAAATGTCTAGTTTGTTTTTAGCTGTACTATGTGTTCACATCTCTGAAACTTCTCTTTCATCTCGATTACTTTGTTGCGTCCCTCCTCAGTTCAACTCCAGTTCCCAGTTTGGTAGATCAGCCTATGGAACAAATGGGATGGCATTCACTACCCAATGATAATTAAAATTTAAATGGCTATAAGAAAACAAGTCCTCTACTGTTTATTGGTGCCCATACAGTCATGGAAGCATAGGTACTGTAAATCTTAGAAATGTGCCTCAAAAAGATTGAAAGTGGAATAGATTCTAAGAAACAAGCAATTGTATTATTCACATTCCAGTTGATCTGTAGTATTGCCAAATAACAAATAAATAATCCATGGAATTCCTCCAGGAACAATCTTTTTCCTTGAGTTTTCCCATTCATTTTTTAAAAATTTCAACAAATATTTATGGGGGACCCACTTTGTGCCGTCCACTGTGGTGAGGGTGCTTAGTAGGGTCTTGCTACCTCTACTATTGGTCTTCCATTCTAAGTTGGGAAGAGAAAACTTTTTTCTTTAAGAAACATTCTATTAAACACAGGATTAGTGATATATGAATATATATCCTCCAAGTCAACAGGTTCATTTCCTCCTGGATTTCTCTAAGTTACTTTGTTGTTGCTATTTTTATAACATAATTAGAATGTGCTAGAAAAATAATAGAAATGAGTCAAATTGATACTTTCCTTTCTCAAACAACTTTTTATCAAAAGGAAGAAAACTAAATGTATTTGTCTCTTGGCTATTAAAAATACACTGGGGCAAACAGACACTTAGGATTAGACTATCACAAAGGGAAAGTCAAATAATTCCTGAGGCATTCAAAAACATATGCAGAAATGTCAGTAAACATCCTTGAATGATTTTTCCCTGCCCTGGCAGAATGAAAAGGGTAAGGAAAAACACTAGGTGCAAGAATCAACAGACAGACAGTAGCTCGGTTTGTCTTCCATTTCCCTTATCCCCAGACAGTTCGTGATTCTTGGTTTTAGAAACTGGACCACAGGGACAACAGCTGAGTGTCTGATTTTTCAAATAACTGATGTACAATCACCGGGCACATAGGGGTCAAACCTTGCAGCTATTTCAAAAACACTTATGTATAATCTGATGAAAAGAAAGAGCTAAACAGAAAAGACATAAACAAATTTGGAGTTTGGGAAGTCTTGTTGAAGAATCACTAAACTGACAGCACAGAAGTAAAAGGAACTGAATTATAAAGGAGGGGGATAAAAGCCCAGATCTGGAAATAGTCATTCTATTTCAAGATTTGTCCTGAAGAACTGTACTTTACAAGAAGTTAATTACACTTGTGAAAGCTACAATCATTCTGCCATTATCTATGCTCCCACTAAATCTCTATTAGAAAGACTACCAACAAGGGATACGTATGTCACATTAAGAAAAAAAAGACAAAACCAAGCAAGTTTGTACAAACTGATGAAAGAACAACAAACCAATGCAAATGGCCTCCACTACTGGTTATATGGCACCCATTTTAGCTTTTTAACTTCCTGGGATAGACTTATATAAGTACTTTCCCATCAGAAATAAAATTGTTATACCATTTTCAAAAAATATCGTGTGGTTATATAAATCAAGATGAGACTTTGAAAACAAAACTATTCCATAAATATATATATCATCTTCCAAGGAAAACAAATTTCTCATTACCACCATGTGGCCAAAGATAAATTACTAATAACTGATGTTTTTAAGTATCCACTTTAGAAAATTTAGGTACTATAAATATGCCCAAGGAAACTCAAAGTAATATTTTATTAAAATAATTATGCTTATCTCAAAATCAAGTAAATAAAATACACTAACTTTTTTCTCCCCAGAGAAGTTTGATATAAATGCCTATATGCTCTGAAAGTTGTCTTTGGATTTTTTTTTAACTTTAATCTTCATATTTAAAGTACATTTATACTGTAAACAATTCAAATAATATAAAGCAAATGGACCCTTTGTAGATTCCAATCCCACTTTCTTTCTCAGAGGTAACATCTCCTATCAGTTTATTGTGGTTTTTTTCCAGACCTTTGTCTAAGTTTCTATAATCCAAAGGTTGGGTTTTTTAAAATTATGAAAAAAGCTATACTGTACATATTCTGCAAATTGCTTTGGCAGAGATAAAAATCACTAACCTGAATACAGTTTGGAAGCCAGCTCTGTACCACTGGCCCCAAAGACAAAAATGTCCATCAATAACTACCTTTAAAGCTTCAACCATAAAGTTCCCACGACTGCTCATGTTTGCAGTAATTTTCCCTAATTTTTTCTATCAGAAATCAAGCTTCTAAATTACCGCACACTATTCTTTGTAACTGAGGAAATAGCTACCAATACCCTGAATGTTATCAAGCAAAATTATAGTTGGGGTAGACCGAGAGAACACCAGTCTGCCATGAAGCATAGAGAGCTCCCTGGGAGGGAAGGCTGCAGAGGATTTGAAAAGGGCAAAGAGAGAGACACATGGGCAGACCAAGAGATCCCTGACTCCTGAAGCTCTCCCTTCATCTATCCTTGGATTCCCCTTTCTTGGCATTCTGGCAACTTGGAATAAATAGTCAGGAACCCCAGGCAAATATTTCAATGCATATTGCTTATTTTCAACTAGTTACCCAGTAATAAAATAGATTACTTCTGTGAAGAAATCTTTGAAGAAAAGTCTCTCCAAATCTTGTGGCACTCGCCCACAGGGTTAGATACTTTTAATAAAAATTATTACTAATCTGCATGAGATATAAAAGGCTCATCCTTCCTCGGCTACATTTAGACCCGCTCCCTTATTTTCTTCCTTCCCCCATCCAACTCAGCAGCCAGGGCCACTGTTGACCCGTCTGACATCACTGTTTGCCAGCTATTAGCATTATTTAATTAGCTCCTTCAACAAACCACGTCAATGTCGGGAGCTGCTTCTGTGACTAAAAACACAACCTAGACCAGCCCTCTGGAGTCTGCTCTGAACCACCAGGGATTCCCTGGGCTCCAGAACACCTCAGCTGAACTCAGGTGTCGGCACAAAGCACACAGGAGAGAGAATCAGTCCCAAGAGAAGCCTGCCTCAGACAATATTACTGGCTGGCACTACAGCTGGAAATAAAATGTTTCCTTGACAGCTTTTTTTTTTTTTTTTAATACTTTAAGTTCTGGGATACATGTGCAGAACATGCCAGTTTGTTACATAGGTATACATGTGCCATGGTGGTTTGCTACACCCATCAACCCGTCATCTAGGTTTTAAGCCCCGCATGCATTAGGTGTTTGTCCTAATGCTCTCCCTTCCCTTGTCTCCCACCCTCCAACAGGCTCTGGTGTGTGATGTTCCCCTCCCTGTGTCCATGTGTTCTCATTGTTCAACTCCCACTTCTGAGTGAGAACATGTGGTGTTTGGTTTTCTGTTCCTGCGTTAGTTTGCTGAGAATGATGGTTTCCAGCTTCATCCATGTCCCTGCAAAGGACATGAACTCACTCTTTTTTATGGCTGCATAGTATTCCATAGTGTATATATGCCACATTTTCTTTATCCAGGCTATCATTGATGGGCATTTGGGTTGGTTCCAAGTCTTTGTTATGGTGAATAGTGCTGCAATAAACATACACGTGCATGCGTCTTTATAGTAGAATGATTTAAATTCCTTTGGATATATACCCAGTAATGGGATTACTGGGTCAAATGGTATTTCTGGTTCTAGATCCTTGAGGAATTGCCACACTGTCTTCCACAATGGTTGAAGTAATTTACTTCCACCCACAGTGTAAAAGCTATTTCTCCACATCCTCTCCAGCATCTGTTGTTTCCTGACTTTTTAATGATTGCCATTCTAACTGGCATGGGATGGTATCTCATTGTGGTTTCGATTTGCGTTTCTCTAATGACCAGTGATAATGAGCTTTTTTTCATGTTTGTTGGCTGCATGAATGTCTTCTTTTGAGAAGTGCCTGGATAGCTTTTTAAACACTCTACATGATAGGGACTGTTTACATGTCTACACAGGTGGACTGCAAAGTACATAACAAAACAGGGCATTTATCTTCAAGCACAGGTATTGTTAAAAGGAAAAAAAAACCCTTGCAAAGGAGCCTGTGATCTCTTCGCTCACGTTGCAATTAACAAAGAGTTAGGAGATAGTGTTAGATGTCAGTTTGGTAATTAATTTCTGAGTATCTCTTAAGAGTCAAGCATTGTGGGGCACAGAAACATGAAATGACCCATCCTGTGACTGTGAGACATTTGCAGCCTAGTGACAGTTTGGATGTGCAAAGATGTGTTGGAAAACAGGCCATGTGGATTGCTGGCATGCAGGAGATGCTCTGAGGATATCCATACCTTTTTCCCACCAAGAAGACTCCTAGAGGCTTCTCCCTCCTCTGCACTCTCTTCTAACAAGGGACAGGTTTGATTGGGGGTGGGCAAAGGTCAATTGGATCCTTAATACTAGAAACACCTATCCTGCTGTGGATACACTATTCTCCCAAGCCAAGGATAAGACTAAGACCCCTGGGAAACAAGGAGAAGGCAAGGAAGGTGGTGAGAGATGAGGAGGGCATGAGGCACTAAAACCTGTGGCTTTGTTTTTACCAAAAATGTTAAGGAAGTCTTGGGTGGCACCAGAGTGCCCATGAGCATAGGATGCCCTGACTGGGTCTTTTTTTTTTTTTGAGACGGAGTCTCACTTTGTCGCCCAGGCTGGAGTGCAGTGGCCGGATCTCAGCTCACTGCAAGCTCCGCCTTCCGGGTTTACGCCATTCTCCTGCCTCAGCCTCCCGAGTAGCTGGGACTACAGGCGCCCGCCGCCTCGCCCGGCTAGTTTTTTGTATTTTTTGGTAGAGACAGGGTTTTACCGGGTTAGCCAGGATGGTCTCGATCTCCTGTCTTCGTGATCCGTCCGTCTCGGCCTCCCAAAGTGCTGGGATTACAGGCTTGAGCCACTGCGCCCGGCCTTCTGACTGGGTCTTAACAACATTTTTTAAAACCGTGATCTGGGGCGGGCCGCGGTGGCTCAAGCCTGTAATCCCAGCACTTTGGGAGGCCGAGACGGACGGATCACGAAGACAGGAGATCGAGACCATCCTGGCTAACCCGGTAAAACCCCGTCTCTACCAAAAAATACAAAAAACTAGCCGGGCGAGGCGGCGGGCGCCTGTAGTCCCAGCTACTCGGGAGGCTGAGGCAGGAGAATGGCGTAAACCCGGAAGGCGGAGCTTGCAGTGAGCTGAGATCCGGCCACTGTACTCCAGCCTGGGCGACAGAGCGAGACTCCGTCTCCAAAATAAAAAACAAACAAACAAACAAAAAAAACCACTATGATCTGGGAAAATGGGCAAGTTACATGTGGTTTTCCTGTTTCTTCATCACTGAGGACTAAAATCCACCTTTGGAAACCGATCTCTCATATGTGGTGAGAAAACACTTTACGTCCTAGTGGTTATGCAAAGGTTAAGTGACTGCTGGATTCTGGAATAGCGGGTGAATGACTAGGAGGAGTGAGCTGTCCACATAATAATTAAAGTGTGTTTCAGATGAGGTGTGGCTGGCGCTGCAGACTGTATCCTTTGAGGAAAACTCCCTCTGTAGCTGAAGAGGAGGCACTGAGGGCTGAGTCCAGGGAGGGATGAGAAGGGCACTCCCATTGTGAGCAGGTGAGCTGCCCGCTGACAGCGCCAGAGAAGAAGCCAGCTTCTGTACTCCAGGAGCAGCCTCATGTAGGGCCCAGTCTTAAGGCTGTTCCCTTACCCTTCCTTGATGTAAAAACCTTCAGGAAAGCTTAGTTAAATGTCAGGATTTGGCCCCAGCTATGCTGTGGGGAATGAAAAGACAGGCTCTTTTCTGTATTGAGAAAGAAGTGGCATAAGGTAGAGAACTACATCCCGGGAAAGCAGGTTGTAAGATGGCAAATGTGCCCTGCAGGACAGCAGGCAGCCTCGTGCCCCAGAACACCAGTGGAGGGGCAGTGCCAGCCAGCGGGTCTGCGGGATGTGCGGGGGTTCCCAATGTACCTTGAGATTCCAGGGAGGGTGGAACCTTAACATTAGTGCTAGAAAAAGATCTCTCTCTCCTGACAAACCAAAATACTTTATGCTACTGCAAATAGTCCCCATGACAACCGCATTTCCATTTATGTCTGAGCTCATAATAACTCAGGAACACTCACTATTCTCAGCCTACCTTTCTAGTGCAGCCAATTCTTCAGACATTACACTCCTTCCCACTTCTAATCTCTGTTTCAATGATCCTCTGGATTCTAACCTCTGAATACTTTTTTTAAAAAAACAGATGAAATACCAATAACCAATAAAAGAAACAAAATTTTATTCCATCTTTAAAAAAAAAAACTCTCTCAATCTAGTTATCATCATTGGTACGATTTCTATACGCAAGTTGGAGGCGAAAAGTCTGAAATTAGTTCAAAATGGTTTTCACCAGACTCATTGAAATGCTTCAGAAGAGGTTTTAATTTTTTTCTAGTATCTTCAATGGGCCTGATTTCTGCCCCATTTCAAATCACTCTTCCTCTGTACAATCTCATATCTCTGCGAATAAATATGTAAGCTCTCCTCTACTTGATGAGGAAGCGTCACGTTATAAACTGTTGGGCAACCCAGGAGAAGCAGGCCAGATGGCTTGGAGACCTACTGGCCTGCTAGGCCTGAACAGAAGCACAGGCTTTCCTCGATCTATGTGCTTTGTGCAGTTAATATAACTATATTTGGAAACAGAACCTTGGTTCCAAGTTCAGCCCATGTTTCTTTCCTGTGCAACACTCAACTCTTCCACTCTCTCATGACACTTCTCTGCAGGACCACCCTCCAACAGGAACTCCAGGATGTCCATTGCAAAGTATTCCCATATATTTAAAGTTTCCCATCACTTTCTTCTTTCCACCTCCATTCGCTGGCAAAAGCATCTTTTTTCTTTGCACCAAGAAATATACAACAGGCAGTTCTGGTCATTTAATTTCTCTAACTTCCTTTTATGTTTCTGAGTCACTGACTCTTGACTCACACCAATAACATCTAGCCTAATTTGATTTTTTCCTCCAATATTTTCAAATACAAAACAAGACAAAATCGTGTTTCCTTTGGTACAAGAGTGACTCCAACAATAGCGAGTGGGAAGGGTTGACAGCACTTTGATCTCCATTTGGCAGCATGAGGGAACCAAAGCTTTTTACTCTCCTGGTGACTAATCATTATTTCACATCAATTGGAAAGGATTAACACATTTTAGTAATCCAGATGTGTGTATTCAATTCCCATGGTCCCCGAGTGTGCCACATGCATTGTGGGAATAAACATTAGGTTAATATCCTAGCACTATTTAAAAAACTTAACGCACTTTGCCTTCATAAACTATGACATGCTCTCCAACACGTTATAAAGCAAGCCTTGCTTAGGAGTGGGGTGACATAACAGTTGTAGGCTTATCGATGTGGTAAGGAAAGTTATTTGACATTTATTGTTCTGGCAAAGTATAAAGACCTAAAGACAAATAGTTCTCTTTGGGTCTGGACATTCAGGGCTTTCTGGATGAGAATTCTCAGAGCAGGAAATGTAGGGCCTATAGTCCAATAAGGACACACATCCTCTATTCACAGGCATGTTTTCGAAATACCCCAGAGGAGCCCTTCTTCTTAGAGGAGTCACTGAAAAGACCAGCTGGAGGGCATCCAGGCAGAGAGAATGGGATGGCGCAGACACTTAGTATTAGAAGCAAAGAGTTGTTTGGAGAACTGGGACTTAGGGTGTATGGGGAAAATGGCAAGAAGTGAGGCTGGAAAGGGAGAAGAGGCCAATATCTCCAAGGATTTTACACGCCACACTGGGACAAAAGCTCTGTTCTTGGAAAGAGCGCTCTGGAGGCAGCACAGAATGTAAGTAGGAGAGGAAAGAGACAGGAAGCAAAGATATCAACTAGGGAACTTCTGCAAGGGTCCAGGCCCACCGTGAGAGCCTGAACACATGCGTGGAGAAGGGTAACTGGATTCCCAAAACCTTTCTGGGCAGACCGGAGGAGCCACTGAATGATTCAATGGATACGGGGACGAATGCTGTCGTGAGGTCAGTGAAAGCTCAGAGAAACAGCAGGGTAGCACAATGAGGATCTCATGATCGTGACCTTGGTCTTGTGTCCCAGCCCCCACCCCACCCCATTCCACCCCATGCAACAGCCAGTCCCTCTCCTGCACTGTTGTCACATGGCTCAGTACACTCTCCTTGGGCATGTAGCTCATGGCATCATAAACCACTGGTTAAAATGCTGGCCGCATAAATGTCTTCTTTTGAGAAGTGTCTGTTCATATCCTTCACCCACTTTTTGATGGGGTTTGTTTTTTTCCTGTAAATTTGTTTAAGTTCCTTATAGATTCTGGATATTAGATCTTTGTCAGATGGATAGATTGTAAAAAATTTTCTCCCATTCTGTAAGTTGCCTGTTCACTCTGATGCTAGTTGCTTTTGCTGTGCAGAAGCTCTTTAGTTTAGATCCCATTTGTCAATTTTGGCTTTTGTTGCAATTGCTTTTGGTATTTTAGTCATGCGGGGCTTAAAACCTAGATGACAGGTTGACAGGTGCAGCAAACCAGGATGGCGTATGTATACCTGTGCAACAAACCTGCACATTCTGCACATGTATCCCAGAACTTAAAATAAAACAATTTTTTTAAAATGCTCATTTCCTGGGCTGTACTCCGAGTGTCTTAGGGCAGAGACCATAACTAACCTATCTTCATATCCTCAATACTTGGCATATAAGGGCTTGTTATGTGATGAATGACTGGCTTTCAACTTTTAATCTACGTTTGGCCATCAAAATGGAAAATAACCCAAACTTCAAAGAAGTTGCTTCTTTCTTCTGTTTGCTTCTCTATACATTTATAAAGTTAGTCCAGGAAATTTATTTCAGTCACGACACCCCAGAGGTATAAATATATGTGATATATGAGTCAAGGTAGATAAAGAAAATAGCCACCATTCCTAGCGTGATATGTGTCATATGATAAAGCACTCGAAGTTGACAGTAAGAAGGCTGCAGTGTGTCTTATTCATCTGGGTCCTCTTCCCCACTCCCAACGATAGCTATCCATTTCCCCCACCACTGGCATCATTTTCTACCTACTTTTTCTTATATATCTGTGCTCCTAGTTCCTATGCCCTGAGCACCACCACTCCCCAAATCCAATACAGTTGTCATCATTCTGGACAAATTGCCTTGCTTTCCTAGCCCGGGGCAATGTCCCATGTTGTTTCTTTTGCCTAGAATGTCCTCTCATCATCTTTTCTACTTGCCAATACTTTATAGTATTTTATTAAATGGATTATTTTATTTAAGTACTTAGCAGCACGTGATATTGTTGTCTGACAGTCCTTACGTTATTTCATTACTTAGCAGCATGTGATACTGTTGACCATATACAACTCCAAATCTGCTTTATTTTTCTCACTGGAAGGCAATTAATGTCTAAGAGTTCTGGTTCTTGAGGTTTTTTTTATAGCTGTGTGATATCACAGATATTATATAACCCTTCTAAATCTCAGTTTCCTCATCTGTAAAAGAGAAAAAAATAGTACTTACCTCCTAGAGTTGGTGTGAGGATTAAATTTTATAAAGCATACGAAGTACTTAAAACAGTTCCTAGCACAATGGCAAATAGCTGAATAGCTGTTAGCAGTTGTTATGCATATTATATTATTTAACTTTTAATATAACTACTCTCTACCTTGCTGCCCAAGGCACGTCCCTTATCCGAGAGGGGTTTTCTTTTGTTATCCTTTTCTTCACATCTTCCTGTTCTTTCCCATATCCAATCAGTTACTAAATTCTATAAACTCTACCATCTAAATATCCTTTGCATATTGGGCAAGAGCCCAGGCTGCACAAAATAGGTATACACTGAATTTTAAAAGCTTGAAAATAAGACAAGTCAAAAAAAGAAAAAAGTGTTTTGGAGAGGAAAGTATTGTTAACATCATTGATAATTAGGCCTTCCCGAATAAGAGACAAAAACAATAACAACGCTTCAAAACTCTTAACAGACTGCAGCTTGAAATCCTTACTTCTATGCCAAGCATCAGACCATTCTTGAAATCCTTACTTCTACATCAAACCTTCATTATGTAATTGGTCCTGTAATTGGAGGAAGGACTGCTCACATAGCTAACTTTGAAAATTGATGGTGTACCATATTCGCAACAGATTGGCAAATTATTTAAGAAGTCGGTAGGAATAAGAAAGTGGGTATATGTTTCATTTTGATTGACAGAAGTCATCATGTGGGTAAAACCATCACTTCATTCAGTACTACCAGGTCTTGGATCTGTGAAAAGATATTTGCTACAATGAATCCCCCAGCCAAGAGCTCCCATAGTGGCTACAAATTACCTACTTAAGTTTCCATATAGTAGACTATGACTTCTATGTTTTTAAATGAAAACAGCACCATGTGATTAAACTACCATATATTATATACATAAATTCCTTAGATGAAGAAACATTTACCGAGCACCTGGTCAAAGCAAAGTACCATGCTAGAGACCCCTGAGGACCTCGATATTCCCAAAGTCATTGTCAGCACATTATCATTTAATCACCTGACTACAATCCATGTCCTTACGTTTCCAGTCTTTTTTTATTTCTTTCAAGAATTCCTTCATAGAACTATTTAGCCTCTCAAATACCCTAAGGAATTTTTAGAATAATTTTGACATTTTTTAATGATAGTTATTTAAAATAAAATATTTTAAATTAGAAATACATTAATAGAGCTTAGATAATAGTTATGGGATATAAAGATAAAGTTTGTTCTTCCCAATCAATCTGTGTTACATATTTTCAGGTAATTTTAATTTATATGGCAAATATATGATTCAAGCACAAAAAAATTATTATTATTTTGTATTGTACAGTTTGGTATCAAACTCCTGGGCTCCAGTGATCCTCCTGCCTCATCCTCCTTAGTAGCTGGCACTACAGGCACCCAGTCAAAAACTATTTTAATGACTAGACCTTATTTGGCATTAGAGTCAAATCTATATTAAAATGTAGACAAGTTAAAACATATATTATAGCATTTTTAAAAATCTGCCTTTTTTGACCTGATATAAATTTTGCACCTCTCCACAGATCATCTTATTTAGTCATAGTCAGAGTAGAAAGTTTTAATCTCAGTAAGTGAAAACTACATTGGATTCAATTATCATTGTATTTTCTTTTTATTATTTTTATTATTTATTATTATTTTCTTAAATGCTAGAAACACCTTAACGTGCTTTAGAAAAACTGGCATTATGGTCATTTATATTCTGCTCCTTGTTCACCTCCTATATTTAACCAATGGTTATGAATACAAATTAACAACAGAGAGTTAGAATAAAACCAATTTAAAGCAATGTAATGGTCAAAACCAGGAGATGTCAGCTGTTGGTGTTCTGTTGCGTTATTAAACCAACTCAGAAATGCGGACTCTTACTTGATCCCCTCTAACTGCCCATCACGGGTAGTTGCTATCCACCCTGTGGCTGTAAAATCAATTCCTTTTTAAGGAAAAAGTTTCTAAGCAATAATTATACTTTACTTATAGTTTTTAAAGGGTATTAAGACAAATGTCGTTACTGCACCACATTCCTAAACCCCCTAGTGGCTCCAGAGCTATCAGCTGGGAAGCACTTTACATTTTGAAAATGTATTGCTCAGGACAAAATGATGAAGAGCCCTGGAGAGCATCTGCTGTGAAAGAAGAAACAATTTCGGGCCAGGAATATGATTTCCTGTAAGTGAAAAAATCACGAGAAGAAAGTGAAATTATCTCACACTTACTAAAGGCTCAAGTGATGGGGAAAAATGAAGATGGAAAGGAAAAATGAGGAGCAAAAAGGAAGCAGGAGTGAGGAAGCAGGTGTGAGGAAGGACCACATGTCTGTCTTCCCTTGTACAGAAGCACTAGACTTTTTATTCCGGTAAAGAATTTCCAGCAAGTGACAGAAAGCAAATCCATGCCCAGTTGAACTGAACAATTTCTCTATGAACAGGAAATGTTTTGTCAAGAACCAGAAATTTCTTTTGATAATCAGTCATGAACGAACACAGGTGGCAGAATGTATCCTCTGATCCCTCTCTCTCTCTCTCTCTCTTTTTTTTTTTTTTCAGAGTTTCACTCTGTCGCCCAGGCTAGAGTGCAGTGATGTGATCTCGGCTCACTGCAACCTCTGCCTCCCAGGTTCAAGTGATTCTCATGTCTCAGCCTCCTGAGTAGCTGGGACTATAGGCGTGTGTCACCACATCCTGCTAATTTTTTGTATTTTCAGTAGAGATGGGTTTCACTGTGGTGGTCAGGCTGGTCTCGAACTCCTGAGCTCAGGCAATCTGCCCGCCTTGACTTCCCAAAGTGCTCGGAGTCCAGGTATGAGCCACTGTGCCCGGACCTCTCTCATCTTTCTGGGCTCAAACTCCCAAATGTTTCCAAAAAAGCACTACTTAATGCAAGAAAATTAAAGACGATCTAAAACAAGACTTGATTTATGTCACCAGATAAGTAAATATCAGAAATGCCATATGTGCAGAGTGCAAACATAATAAGGGGTTCATGGTGCTGAAACTGGCTACATATAAATTCCGCCACCCCCACCCCCAGAATGTGAGAGTCAAAGACTGAACACTGCCGGGAAACATAATAGAAAACTTAAATGCTACCTGATCTGAGAAGCATAACTTTTATGAGGATATAGCCACAGCAGTCATAAGATTCTCAAAGGGGAATGCAGTTCCCACAATTTAAGAGCCATTGGTGTAGATAAACTCAGAAAAACTAAGTTAAAGATAGAGGGTTTTGTCTTAAATTACTGATTATAGAATTTTTCCATTTCATTTATATTATTTTCTGTTGTCAGCTTTAGCTAAAGGCAATTACAATAAACCATATAATAAACATATAATAAACAAAGTAAATTGCTATTTTATTTAATTTCAATTTAATAATAAGAGTTATACAATAAAACCCCTAAAAGGGAGGGTTAAAAACTATAAACCAGTTCCATTGGTTTTGAAAGGGTTTTCTGTGTGTAATTTGCTTTAATGTAGCTACCCACCACCAAAACCCCTTTGGTTCTTTGGAGAGACAGATTACCAGGAAGGAGGTTAGAAAGGGAGAAAAATCTGGGAAGCAATCTCAGTTCCTCACTAATCTCAGAATTGTGCCTAGACCTAAGCCCAAGGCCTTTGAATCCCAGCCAGAGACCAACTTTTCTTTCTCATCTTGTAAGAGGCTTCAGAGGGGAGACCAGTCCTTGTTTTTGGTTTAGAGATGGCCTTGAACAAGAAAAAGAAGATAAGTATACACTGAATACACAAACTGTTCTGGAATCCAAAAGCCAGCAGCATCTTAACACTGAAGTACAAAGGCGTTTTCAATGATGGTTCGGTGAACATAATCCCCCAGGTGCAGCTTTACTGTACGGCAGGACATTAAAATGCACAATTAAGTCTCTTTCCTTGAGAAGAGAGAAATAGGCAATTTTTAAAAAGTCCTCAAAGATCTTGAATAGCAAAGTGATGAAAGGACAAGTGGGAAACCCACCATGAAGAGGGAGTGAGAGAGATTAGGAAATAATTGGATCTTATCCA
Organism: Theropithecus gelada; assembly: GCF_003255815.1. Classification (NCBI taxonomy): domain Eukaryota; kingdom Metazoa; phylum Chordata; class Mammalia; order Primates; family Cercopithecidae; genus Theropithecus; species Theropithecus gelada. The sequence goes on from NC_037685.1 coordinate 67,514,193, forward strand.
AGGAACAGACAAAGCACATGGAAACCATATTTTAACTATGAAATGCAAAAAAGATATACACAGCTTGAAATATGTTAATATCATGTGAAGCCTAATCAGCTTATAAATGGTATTTTGAACTGTAACAAAGCAAATATCACCAAATGGGGCCCCAAGAAGGTAGGAGAGAAGAATAGGCCCCAAGGAAGCACCCCTAGGGCTTAGAAGACAACAATTATTCCATCCTGCCATGAACATGAAAGGTTTCTTCTCCTGGATACCTAAGACTGGAGTGAGCTCAGAAATACTATATGTGCAAAAAGTGCAAAGATAATAAGTGGCTCACGGTGCTGAAACTGGCTACATAACCTCTGTAATAAGTTACTTCTAAAACCTCAATAAAACCCAGCGCTGGTCAAACCGAGCTGGAAAGGATGGAGGCTACAGTTACAGGTTAAAGGCAATGAACTTAGTGAATCCATAATTACACAAATGACTTAGAAGGTAGAAAAGAGACTTTTCTATAAAAGCAGATAGAAAAATGAGGTCAACATTTAAAAGTTGATGTGGCTAATAGGCAGATCAGTGGCTGTTGGGCTGGAGGTGGGAGCCCAGATTGACTGCAAATGCAGATGAAGGAACTTTCTTGGTCAAAGTGTCTAACACTGGAATGTGGTGATGGTTGCATGACGCTTTGGATTTATTAAAATCATTAAATAATGTACTTAAAATGGGTGCTTTTTATGGTATGAAAATTACAGCTTAATAAAGTTGTAATCATTTCTTATTTTAAAGTTGACATGTTTTTAAATTTTGTGATATTCACACTATAAAATAGTTGTACTGTATATCTCTGTGATGTGTTAATTACATTAAAAATGTTCTTTTTCCACTATTGAGAATATACATTTTTATAATAATCTAAAGTAAGATTCTTAAGTTTTTAAAATTACTCTAAATGGATTATTTTCATAATCATTAACAATCCAAATAGGAACCAAAATAGCAAGAAACACTTAGAAGAAATTGAAAGAAGACATTTCAGTAGCTTTCTCAACATTTACTGTCTTTTGGCAACCCAGTCTAACCCTTTTAACAGGGTGGTATATTAATCTTACTGTGTTTAAAGACGACAGATCACAGGAATTTGATAATTTCAGAAGAAAAATACTTATAAACTCCAGCAGGCACACCAATAAAGCTTAGCAATGAATTGTGAGCATTCTCACCCAAAAAAAAAAAAAAAAAAGATGCACCTGATTTTATATACTTAAAGTATTTGGAAAACACTATATAATGTCAGATATGATACTGTGGTTAAGAATGTCAGTCTGCCTTGACCAGGTACTTACTAATCACTTGGGCCTGTTACTTTTCCCTGATTCTGCATCTGTGAAATGGAGACAACAATAGTATCTACTCCCATAATACTGTTAATGGGGTAAAAAAGAGAAATTTTAGTTAGTGTCTGGCATATGGTAAACACTCAAGAAACACTAGCTGCTATTCTACATTTATTGATGTTATTATCCCTGGTCTGGGTTCAACATACAAGATGATTTTATTCTTTTCTACAAAGCCTCACCCCCAGGGACAGATTCAGTCCTTTACCTTCCTGGAATGCCAAGTACTCAGCAATCTTCATGTAAACTGGAGAAAACGTTTCCAGCTGTTGTAACAGAAAATGTCTTCCAACTTTTGATTCATTACACAAAGTGTTATCACTCATTTTCTGGCACAGAGCTGCTGCGGTATCCCAGGACTGATCTGACACACTTTCTTCAGCCGATGTCAGACCAAATTATAAGGCAAATAGGACAAAGGAAAAGTCACATGAACAGAATCCGTTTACAGTGGGGTCATTCACACTGGCCCTTCCAGGTGAGAGAAGCACTGAGAGAGAGAGATTTGCAATTATTCAAATACATAGCATAAAGCTTCATTTTTGTCTTGAAAAAAAAAAAAAGTAATTTTAAGACCTAGAAAACAGCATCATTAACGTTGCCAATCCTCAAAATAGATTCACATTTCCTCTGGTTCTTCCTCTAGTTCTCTCGTGCCCCAAAATGTAGGTATGTGGGTGTAAACATCTCCAAAGTCAAGTTCTCTTGCATTTTGATAACCTTGTAACGCTTTGAAAGTAACTTCCCTCTCACTTTAACTGATGGTAGAAAATGAATAGGAACTTTACACACCTGATTCTCAATTCGCCTCAATGGGAAAGTGCAGGCTCATAAAACTGAGGGCTGGGACATTTAGTATTTATTTTAAGGGCTTCTAAAATCTGCCACAAGCTTAGAGTACGGGGACGAATTTTAGTGGAAATCTGTTTACTAGCATGCTGATACACAAGAGTAGGCTTTTAATATTATTTGGATTTTTTTTTTTTTTTCTGGAGACAGAGTTTCACTCTTGTTGCCCAGGCTGGAGTGCAATGGTGTGATCTAGGCTCACTGCAACCTCCACCTCCCGGGTTCAAGCGATTCTCCTGCCTCAGCCTCCTGAGTAGTTGGGATTACAGGTGCGTGCCACCACACCTGGTTCATTTTTGTATTTTTTAGTAGAGACGGGGTTTCACCACATCGGCCAGGCTGGTCTTGAATCCTGACCTCAGGCAGTCTGCCTGCCTTGGCCTCCCAAAGTGCTGGGATTACACGCATGAGCCACCACGCCCAGTATTATTTGGATTCTTAATGTGCTAGAAGTGTTATTAATTCAACTATAAAGTGAAACACATCTTTCAGTTATTTAAAGTTTGAAGGCAATGTTACTCACAGTGTTTCGACAGTCACGTTTTCAAACAGTACAAGGACATCCTCAAATAAGATTAACTGTATTAATCATCTCCTACTCTCATGAGCTGAGAGTGAAAAAGCAAGTTTCTCTAGTAACAAAGCTTGCAGTGAGTCTAAAAGGACTCTTCTCTTAGGATTCTATTGTGAAGAGTTCTCCCAAGTCTTCCCACTGCTCACTGAAAGAAAACTAAGATATTTCCAATGCCTGGCACAGAATCCATGCTGAATCAATGTTTCCTGATCTAACAAGTCTACAAGGACATGCATATTTTAAACATTAAAAGACATTTATGTTAAAAAGCCAAAGTACAATCATCTTAATAAAACCCAGGTGAAACTCTTCATCCAATTTGGCAAAACCAAAGACAACTCTGTGAATAGTCTGTTCACCTAACAGGCTTTGTAACAGGTCTTTGTTTTTTATGGTCACTGTCAATAACTGGCACTCTGCACAATACAATAATGCATGAGATTAGATTTTCTCCAACTGAACGTATCCCAGAGGCATCACAGCATGATCTTCAGAAATTCTCCCTTTTCCTATAAACTGTTGCCAAATGCAGCAAGGATTTAATCAATGGATGTATTTTTTTCTCAATACACAGTGGCTAAGTCTACCAATTTGACACAAAATGTAAATAAAGAGAAAAGCAATTTTTGCTATATAAGAAAACGATTGACCAGGCATGGTGGCTCACACCTGTAATCCCAGCATTTTGGGAGGCCGAGGCGGGAGGATTGCTTGAGTCTAGGGGTTCGGGGCCAGCCTGGACGACATGGCAAAACCCTGTCTCTACAGAAAAAAAGCACACACAAAAATTAGCCAGGCATGGTGGTGCATGCCTGTAGTCCCAGCTGCTTGGGAGGCCGTGGTCAGAAAATTGCTTGAGCCCGGGAGGTGGAGGCTGCAGTGAGCCAAGGTCACGTCACTGTGACCTTGAGTAACAGTGACAGAGTGAGATGCCTGAGTGACAGAGCGAGATCCTGTCTCAAACAAACAAACAAAAATGATGATGTTACCAAGAAACAAAATACAATAAGCCTGCACTACTCCTTTCACAGGAGACCAGTCCCAGAAATGGCCTGAGAAATATGTCAGTAATTTTACTCTTCCTAGGGCCACTGTATCAACCAATGACAGAAACGAACCTTTTACTGGTTCTTTGTGTACGGACCCCACTTATTTCTAGGGCTTATTATTTTTTCCCTAATTTAGAGCTATAACCTCAGAGATGGAATTGACCTTCCCATTCGAAAAAGGCCTTGTTTAGGGGTCACTGGGCATTGTATGGCTGTTTGCAAAGCCCCATCTGCCCTAATTGACGTGCAGTCCCTGCCAGCCACCAGCTGAATTAAATAGGCGACACCGCCTCAGTCTCTTAACCTCCCAGGCTGTGTCATAAGAAAATCACTCTAATTCTGATTACTAGGTGGTTCCTTCACACCAGCTTATCCCATCCATTGTTGTTTTCCACAGTCAAGTCTGCGGTACATAAGACTCTTGGCCACTAAATCCTTGGGCATGCCTAGGAAATTATTATAGCTGGAAATTATTTTCAAGAATCACCCCTCCATTCCTGCGCACCTTAAAAACAGCCCATGTCTTTCTGGGCATCGTCCATGTCGGGAATTGTCTCATGCGTAGGGGCTCCATCTGATAATAGTTGAAGATCGAAAATCGGTTCTCAGGACCAGTTAATGACTTCCATTCATTCCCACAGAAGACACCCAGAAGTAGCACAGGGATCATATTCAGTGTGTGCAGCGTATTGAGGGGAGATACAGACAACTTCTAACAGCACTCCTACGCACTTTGTGGCATTAATCTCTTCCTCGGATCCATGTTTCCACAGTGTTTGTTCAGCCTTCCTGCCTCTTTACCCTACATTTATTTTCCATACAGGAAGCCATCCACCCTCCACACGAGGCAGCCCACTGAGGCTAGATTGCAGTGAGAACACATTTCACACTAATGCACTGGCTGCTTTCCAGAACGTTGTTGCTGGCAATCATATCTTGCCATCTGATGTCAACATTGGCATTAGGATGCTAATAAAACTGCAAAATCAGCTAAAACTAATGTTTAATGCATCCATGCAACAACAGCCAGGGTTCGCCATCTTTAGGGCTTTGCATTCTGATGTTCCATTCATACTCTTCAGTCTCCTGAGCAGCACTTCTGAAACTTAAATGTGAATATACACAGCCCGAGAATCTTGTTGAAATCACATTCCGACTCAGTAGGTCTGTGTGGGGCCTGAGGGTCTGCATCTCTACCTGGTCCGTGGTGGCCTTGCTGCTCCTGTCTCGGGACCACTCTTGGTACTGAGGTTTTAATTTATTTATTTATTTATTTATTTATTTAATTTTTTTTTTTTTTTCTTTTGAGATGGAGTCTCATTCTGTCATCCAGGCTGAGCTGGAGTGCACTAGCGCCATCTCGCCTCACTGCAACCTCCGCCTTTGAGGTTCAAGTGATTCTCCTGCCTCAGCCTCCCGAGTAGCACCTACCACCACACCCAGCTAATTTCTGTATTTTATTAGAGATGGGGTTTCACCGTGTTGGCCAGGCTGGTCTCGAACTCCTGACCTCAAGTGATCCGCCTCTCTCAGCCTCCCAAAGTCTTGGGATTACAGGCATGAGCCACTGTACCTGGTTGGCAGTGAGGTTTTTAAGAACACTGATGAAGCATACACCTGTGCACATAGCAGAACTCTTTACAACTTATTTCTGTTGTGTAAGCAGTTTCTAGATTCCAGACTCTCACTGTGAAAAAGCATCAGAAGCAAAATGTCTAGTCTAATTTTTTTTTAAGCTAGTGCTTACCTTGAGTTATTTTCTTCCTGGAAGGTTTGCGTGTGTGTTTTGTTTTGTTTTTAATAAAAAAGTCAATTGTATGTTACTATCTGCCAAGGCAAGTTTAGTTTATGGTCTTCCAAGTACAGAAAAAGGGAATGGACAGATCTCTTGTAGGGGCACTCCTAGCCCTGTAATCTACTTGTTAAAGGATGAGCCACAAGTTAAAACTAAGAAATGTCATTTAACAAACTGTAAGCATCTAATGAGGGTAGTCATGAATACAGAAATCCACAAAGCACTGTCTTCTTTCTCCGGGATATTTTGGTCTCACACAGGTGTACAGACAGTTCTAATGCAAAGCAGAAGTGATTATCCACAGAAAGAGAACTACCCTGTGCTTTTCCCTCAGGGAGGAACTCATAAAAGATCATGGTGACTGTGCTCCCATTGACCTAAAAATCCTGTTACCTGGCACTTACAAAAACTAGACTGGACTTATGGACTCAGACATGTTTTGAAAAATGTGACTTTTTTTCTAAGAGGATTCTAGACAGAGCAGACGGAGTCTGAGATACTTTTAACCTCCAGTAACTGATGACACTGAACAGCACCTCAAGAATTGCTACTTTACATACTGTTTCCTTCTCGATCGGACTTTGGAACACGATTACTATCAGCCATAAGTCAGAAGACAAAGAGGCTCTACAGGCAAGTCACAAGAGAGGAAAGCACACTGGGAAACCTGGCTTCAGGGGCTCTGACCCTGGACAATGAAATAACAAAGTTAGAGAGGGGATGGTTTGATATGTTTCTCACATGAACGTGCAGACTGTCCCCTGAAGGTAGCAGTAAGGAGCCAAACTGCACACAGAGTGGGATCTGAGGTTTTTATTGTTGTTGTTTTTGTTTTTGTTTGTTTTAAAGAAAAAGACAGGGCCAGGTGCCATGGCTCACACCTGTAATCCCAGCACTTTGGGAGGCTGAAGCCAGCAGATCACTTGAGGTCAGGAGTTTGAAACCAGCCTGGCCAACATGGTGAAACCTCGTCTGTACTAAAAATACAAAAATTAGCTGGGTGTGGTGGCATGCACCTGTAATCCCAGCTACTTGGGAGGCTGAGACAGGAGAATCTCTTGGGCCTGGGAGGTGGAGAGGTTGCAGTGAGCTGAGATTGCACCACTGCACTCCAACCTGGGAGACAGAACAAGACTCCTGTCTCAAAAAAAAAAGAAGATAAAGGAAAAAAGACCAAAATATGAGCAAGGGCCATCTTCTCAACACAACTGTGAGTAATTTTAATTTATCTTAATATTTTCCCATTTCCTTCAAAATTCTTTACAAAGATTATATATTAATCTTACAAAGGACAAGACCAATTAAAAAATAAATCTCCCATCTGTCCTTTTGTTTCTAAGGCATGTTGTTTACAACATAGTTCCTATTTAAAATTGGATTTTTAAAGTTCCATTTAATTTCTGAAACAGACTTCTTTCATTTAATTTAGTTTCAACGATTTAAAAACTAATCAGGAAAATCTGGTGCAACATATTATACTCTACCACCACAAACACCCTTGAATACTGCAGGTTTGTGTCTCTGCAATAATTAGGCCAGATGCTTTTCATGCACATCTCCTATTGGCCCATCACCAATTTTTAAATCCATGGGACATATTGATCAATTCTTCTCTTTATTCACTGGACGGCTAAGGCAATGTCAGGAAGGTTTAGAGCAATTCTCCTGACTCAAACGGCGAGATGTTTCTAACAGAATATCTATTGTTCCCCCACAAAATGAAAGTGCTTTCAATAGCGAAAATGATCTAAAATTGGCAGATGCATTCTTTTTCTTTTCTACATTAGAGTCTTTCATGAAGAAGCCCTAGCTAGAAACAAGCACCATGGTGCGGTGTGCATGGTAATGTAGTGTGTGGTCACACTGCAGAGGGCACCATCATCATTTATGGCTACCCATGACCACAGCCTAGGGTGACCAAGGCAGCTCCTATGAGGCCATGACCTGTAAGGACCTTGCTGAATACTGGAGCCTTGTGCTAACGCCAAGTGGATAGACCACAGCAAACTGGTCAGTCATCCAGCTACTTAGTCATTCAGTCATTTACCAGGTCAAGCTCTGGAGACTCAAAGGCTGATAGGACACCTTTCCTAGCCTCATCCTATAAAATCGAAAGGAGAAGACAGGAATTACAATAGACCAGCATAATGAACATTTGCATGGCTACGTACAATGTACAGTGAACAGGTCCCAAGAGAGGGAGTTGTCAATTTTACATGGAGAAGATAGGAAATATTTCATAGACAAGGCCACCTTTGGGCTGAATCTTGAGAATGAGTAGGTTCTTGCTTTGCAGAGCTGGGGTTCATGAGATTACCTTCAATTATCAATGTAATCATCAATGTAAATATATATAGCAATGAGTCCAGTGCCAGGTACAGAGAAGGTTTTCAACAAATGATACTAATAGTAATATTACTTTCTTGGTGGGATGGATTGCCAATAGAAAGATGCCTTTAAGGAATGACCTGTACCATTGAAGAAGAAAGTGAATAAAATATCTGCATCGCATTCACAACTGAATGACAATAAATGGGATGATAAAAATACAGTCGTTAGTAGTTCAGGTACAGTAATTCAGTTACAATGGAAACAGTGCAAAATGACCAATTCCACATTCATGGTATTATACAACTACAAGGGTCTTATATTTTTAGGAAAGCCTGGAATATGAGAACAGAAGGGAGAAGGACTGATATTGTTAGAGGACCTACCACATGTTAAGCCAAGGCCTTTATATACATATTTTGCCAATTAATTATCACCCCAATATTAAGAGGTATGCATTACTATGCCATCTTAAAGAAGAGGAAATTGAGATTCAGAGAGTTTACCTGATTTGCCAGAGGTCACACCACTAATGAGTATTAGAGTCAGGATTTGACTTTATATTAGTAAGTGTCTCATTTCGAATTCCATGCTCTTTTTATTCTATCATGAAGCATTTCCATGTGAAAAGCCACATATACAAAGGAAAATATGATTAGTCATTATAAAAGGATAATTTAAAACAGCAAGTCCCTTTGGCACATTTAAAATATGATTTTTTTCCAAAAGCTACTTAAGTGTCAGCATTTCCATTATAACAACTACCAACAATTGGGTACCAATCACAGTGCTAAATTTGCCACGTGAATTGTTTCATTTAGTCCTCATGACAACGTATAAAGCAAGCATTATTATCATGATTATTATTCACAATATATGGATGATGAAACTGAGGATTATCACGGTGTGAACTATTTCCAACAGGAGGATACATTTCACTGTGCCCACAGTAGAGGACAGATTTGAACTCAAGTCTATAATTCTATGGAACTAATGTTTTTCCTCTGTGTCACGTTATCACGTATCTCTATACTTAATTTATAGCATACATAAGCAAATTTTCCTCATTATAAGTAAATTCAATATACAGAAATTGTAAACTTAACTAATCAGTAAGTTGGGTAGGCTAACTAAATTTTCCAGGCTTGGATGAAAAACCACAAGCTAGATTTTCCAGACTGAAATCTCAGTCCAGGCTCAGTTGAATTTTTTTGTTTGTTTGTTGCAGGGATAACTGACTGACCAGTTGACTTTAAAGTCCAAGTTCTTTCCATCATCCTAACATGCTCCTGCCAGACGGAAAAGGCTCACAGGCCAGGTCAGGGCTCCAGCTGTCATAGAAGCAAGAGAAGTCACTACCAGAAGGCAATCACAAAGCCAGTAGACTTGTAAACATCCCCCAGATGCTCTCAGCACACTATGGAAGGGCTTTAGAAAACCTATCTTCAGTACAGCAGTGGAACACTAAGAGAACTTAGAATTCATTTTACAGCGAGCTAGAATGCAATTTACAGAAAACTGACTTTTGCTAAAAGGAATCTAAGCCTTAAAATATACATCACTGCAGGTACCTATAATTGATCACATCCTCAGAGGAGCTCAAAGTGAAAAAAAAAAAGGATTTAAAATCTTCCCAATCTGGAGGCACTAATATCTACATAAGGACAGGTGTAGCTCATGAGTCCTGAATATTGACCAAAGATATGTGACCTAAAATAGCACATTCTATTCTGAACACTTTAATTCTGTAAGTGAAGTGTCCTTATGATTCTTAAACTTCTTTTTCTTTGAAATCATCTATTTCCATCAATTCATAGCTCTAATAAATCATGAGGATGGTTTAACATGTGCTCTGAGCTTTTGTAGAAAAGTTTAATTTGACATTTTAAAGTATAAGCTAAATTACTTGTATCAACTGTTTTTTTACTCCAATTGCAAACAAAACTAAAAAGTATTACATTCCCTTTACTACATAGGTAGTGTAGCAAATCAATAGTACTCAATCTTTATACTAAGAATGAAGGGTTTTAATATGCTTGCAGAAGTTAATTAGGACTGTCACAGAAAAGTTCTACTAATAAAAAAGGAAAAATACCACTGCTGTTAACAGCTACAGAAAACCTCCTTTTCCATTCCAAATAAATCCTATCAGATTCTAAATGTTTTACATTTTATCTGGAAACCTCTAGTTTCCACATTTTCTATGCTTATCAACTCCTATAGCCAAGGTCAGATGTAATAATAATTTGTACGAGTTTTTTCCCTTGTAAGAGGAAGACATACATTAAGCGCTGTGAACTCAAGAGTGGACCAAATTATTTTTACTTCAGATTAGAATTAGATATTAAAAGCCAAAAGGAAGAAAATAAAGACCATTTTGTGATGTCTGATTCATAGATTCCTATTAATCACCATTACCATTTCCTGTAATCAAATAAACTCCTGTATTAAACACCTAAACATGTACCCTAGAACTTAAAGTATAATAATAATAAAAAAATAAAAATAAAAAAAATTTTTAAAAATGGCGGCAATTACTGACTCATTTACAAGCATCTTTTGAGCTTTATGTTTACAATAGGGAATAAGGATTCATGATCAAAAGATATAGAGAAGAGGTAATAATGGATTAATTTATCAACAGCTACTGGGGGCCGGGCGCGGTGGCTCAAGCCTGTAATCCCAGCACTTTGGGAGGCCGAGACGGGCGGATCACGAGGTCAGGAATCGAGACTATCCTGGCTAACACGGCGAAACCCCGTCTCTACTAAAAAATACAAAAAACTAGCCGGGCGAGGTGGCGGGCGCCTGTGGTCCCAGCTACTCGGGAGGCTGAGGCAGGAGAATGGCGTAAACCCGGGAGGCGGAGCTTGCAGTGAGCTGAGATCCGGCCACTGCACTCCAGCCTGGGCGACAGAGCCAGACTCAGTCTCAAAAAAAAAAAAAAAAAAAAAAAAAAAAAAAAAAAAAACAGCTACTGGGATGTCCTCAAAATGGCAGTTATGATGCTTTCTCATGGTTTACCATCCAAATTAGTTTATGACTACCCTTACTTCAGCTGAGGAATTCCTAATGCTTTCCATATTGGGAAAACAATAAATGGTTTGCTCACTCTAGCATGCTAGCAGTGGTAGATTTTATGAAGTCCATGGCCTATGTGAAATGTCTGAAAGATAAAAATATAACATCCCTGGGTTTTTTTCTCTTCACTAAACCATGCTGTAATGTTGCACAGATCTTTGATGTTGAAAAGTAGATAAGATAGGGATGTACATTGGTTTTCTACTTAAAGAGCTATCTAGTTTGTCACTGCTATATTTCAGTGGGAAGGGGATCATTGGGAAGTGCCCTATCTGTGTTCTTTATAGTATAAATCACCTACTTAGGCACGAGCTGTTCTATGTTTCTAAGGAGGGATTCAAGAACCACAGATTAAGCAGCTCAAGAAAACCAGATTTGCTTTTCCATAAAAGAAGTCAGGAGATATGCAAGGGTATCTTTGTAGCAAATCTGGTAACTTTTAGGCTTATTTTAAGCACTTAAAAAACAATTATACTCCAAATGTCCTCTGGGAGGAACTGCTTGGCAGGTTAAGTGAATAACCCACAGCAAAGTTCCAACATCTAGAGCTTGGGCTTGGGCAAGAGGAAGAGACTCTCAGACCCTCAGATCCCACAAATCCTCCCCTTGGACATGGGTTCAGGGGACATGATTTTAACTGTCAGCTAGAAAATGTCCCTTTTTCTTCTTTGGAGGTCTCTAACCAAGGCGCAGATTTAAAAAAAAAAAAAAAAAAAAAGCATCACTGAAATTAAGGCCTGGTAAGTGCTTCCTTGAACTCCCAGCCATGCCAGCAAAAGGACTGATGACCTGGTGAGCAGTCACCCTGAAAGCTGCAAGGAAGACAAGGAAGGTCGGGGCAACCATTTACTGAAGCTTCAGCGCCCCTGAATAAAGAATGGAGTTGAAATTATTAGAAAGGGTTTGCTCACACATAGGCTGCTTATGAACCACAACGATCATCTTGGCCAATTGTAGCTTCCTGCAGAATCTTTTCTAGATTGTGCAGCATTTCCAAAACGTTCATTTCCTTCTCAGTCTAAAAACATCAAGAAAAGTACTGTTCGATGAACTCCTCGCTTAGGGCTAACACAAACCTGGGAGGCAACGGAGCAAGGAGTTGTGGTAGAAACAAGTGAGAACGGCATGTGGTCTCTGCCCTCCAGTGTCCGTCTCCTCTGGGTAACAGATTAAACAGCAGGCTCCGGCTTTCATGGTTCCATTGTCCAAAATCCCAGCGTCAACAGTTTTCATGCCATGGATACACCTGCAGGCTGCCCTAAGGCAATCTACAAAACCATCTTCCTCTCTACCCATTTACTCAAAGCACTCAAGCAATTCATTTTTTAAAACAATTCTACTTCCTCAATCCAAAAACATGAAATTCTTTACTGGGCATTGGAATTCCCATATTGTTCATGGAGCTGATGTGAGGGTTCAGTTAAACCATTTTTTAAAAAGGTGGGACAAGTAATCTTAGGGTGACATCTTGTTGGCAGCATAAGCACCCTGATGTCACCACAGGCAGGTCAAGATGGTAGCAGTGCAGGTGCCACCCCACTATGGCCAAGCGTTATTCCATAGGACAGCGTGGAGGAAAGTGGTTTATTCTCAGAGGATTATCAAGCCTCAGTCTCTGCCAGTGTTGTCAAAAATTCTATTCTAACAAACTGCTTATGAGACAGATTTCTCTTTTGAGCCAAAATGATTCCAAAGACTCCTGGGGTCCATGAGGAAGCATCTTTGTTCCCACTGGGAACCCAAGGAATAAGTCTTTATGTTCTTTCCACTTAATCATCCAATTTCTCTGCAGCTTTCCACTGATCCTGCTATGAAGAGAACATGCCAACACTAGGGGAAATGCCATAGCAGCAAACTGAATGCTTGACAAAACAACAGTTGAGTACAACAGTCAGCAGAATGACTGCAGGAAAAAAAGGACAGCGCAGAAATATTTCAGATGATATTCCTTGGACAGATTACTCCCTTAACAATTCTTTCTCAGTACATTTGCGTCAGTTTGGTGCTTTAACATAATCTAAAGTGTACAGTGGTTACCAGCACAAGCTCTGGAGCAAGACCAGTTTAAATCATAGCTGTGTGGTCTCGGGCATGTTTTTAACAAGTTCTGTGCCTTAGTGTTCTAATCTGTTAAATGGGGATAATAAGCAAGTTGTTATGAGGATTAAACATGCTAATATATGCAAAGCACTTAGAACAATGCTCAGTAAAGCTATCATCATTATATATCAAAATTGCTATCGCATGTATCATCATAGTTGACACACAAGCACTCTATAAAATACAGGTAATCATTTTATCTGTGTTTCACTGATGAGGATAATGAGGCTCAGTTAAGTGTTTTGCTAAAAACATAAGGAATCTATGACTGAGCCAAGACTTGAATCCTGGTCTTTTGACATTAAACCTGGGATTCCTTCCCATGACTTCAGGTTATTTACATGTAAACCACAGCAGACTAGCTGTTATCAAATACTGATACTAGACAAATTCAGTAAGGAAGAAAATAATTGAGAACATCATACCTATTCTAGGGATTCTAGGGATCCTGAAATAAACAAAATTAAATAATCAGCTGATGGCAAATTTTAGCTAAAGTCATTAAAGCTGATTTTTAGATTCAGAGTAGCATTTTGGAGCTACTAAAATTCTGAAGTGAGGCAGGGAGAGGGAACATTTATCCATATGTATTCTTTACTCTAATGAGACACTTTATAAAAATATTTACTTGAATAGGTATATATTTATGAAAATGGATGAACTCCCATCTTGAGAAAATTCAGTATGTGAAAATTCAGAACTACAAGATGTTTGAATAACTCATTAGAAATGGAGCCAGTGAAGGGTTTAAATGTGTAAAGGTGAAGTTTGCCATCTTATTGCTACTATAACTCACAAGCCAGCATGAACTTTCTGGTCATTGATAGATTGATGACATTTAGGCTACAGACTCTTAAATCTAGAAGACTAGATCTCATTCATTAGAGAATCTCATCCATTAGGATCCTTATCCTCATGATACTTAGGGCAAGGGTTATCAGACAAGCAAAAGATGGTAAATACAAATGAACAACTGGCACATATTCCTTCTTTCCTAATGAATTTTATAATTTAGAGCATCTGAATGGATCCCTAAGGGAAGTATTCTTTCATGACTAATACTCTTTCTAGGATTAGCATCGATTTCTAATTCAGAAAGTTTGAATGTGCTACCCTTTAAGAACTTGGAGGAGTCTTCTATTTAATAAGATCAGTTTCTTAATTCATGAATCATTTTAATTTTAGTATTTTCTATACATACAAATCATTCAAATTATCCCTCAAAAAAAATTTTTTAAAGCATTTTGACAGCACCACATTAAAAACTAAACTTCCATCAAAGATAGTGTGCTCAAAAATGTAATCTGGTAAACTCTGAATGACTAGCAAATCATGCTGTACATATAATCAATGTTTTTTAATTCAACTCACCATCAAGGTTCTGCCAAACCTTTACAAAAATAATCCACCCAAGACAACAAAAGGTGATGCTTCCTTTGGATTCATCTGACCAATTCACATTAAAATGATCACCCATCCAAGTCAACTGATGTTCCTTCTGTAGCTAAAAAACCTCCCTTTTATTTTAACACTGAAATATACAAGATAAATACTATTCTAGAAATATGACTTTAAAGCTATCCAGATGGAAATATGTCATTTCTTAGATACACATTTGAAAATCTATAAAATGTAAGTAAATCTCACCAGTGAACAAACACTACAAAGACTTAAAATCATAAAATATTTAGGTCAAAGAAATAAGTTAGAATTGTCCCTACTGGTCACAGTTTACTTCCATACCTCAGTCATCCTTAAGGCTATAAGACCTATGAGAAAACTGAAAACAGATGACAGAAAAGAACCATTATGTTAAGCAATAATAAATGAAAAAGTAGAAATCCCTGAGTAATTATTTAATCTTCAAAGATATGCATTTTTTTTCTTACTTTATTCCTAAGAATAATCCTGCTCAACTCAAACTTCTGACTGTTCTAGGGCCAGCAAGTACATATTTGTTGATTAAGTCACCCAGGTCTTTTAACAACTTGAGCAAAATGTATGCTTTAACCACGTACACCCTCCAACTCCCTGGTTCTTGCCTCAAAGGCAAAGTCACATCACAATATGTCTCTTACCTGTTTCCCATCCAGTGTGTACAGGCGTTTCACCACTCCCGAGTCCAGCTTGATGGCATCAGTGATATCAGTGAGGACCTGCTCAAAGGAATGAGCCGTTTTCTTGTTCAGCAGAATCCTGACAGCTTTCCGCGGCTTCACACCACTTCTGATGATGGTGACCAGCTTGGGCCGAATGAAATCCTTATTCTCTCGCACCTCTGAAGGGCTCCCTTTGGCAGTGGCCAGTGAAGACACCGCTCGAGAAGCCGAGGTGGTCTTGACATTCACCGACCAGTTGGGGTTCACGTTCTTGGTATACTCCAGTTTCTTGAAGGGCTCTATTGAGCCACATACATAACTCTCTCCTAAGGAAGAGAGAAATATATTTAAATTTAAACGAAAATATACCCATTTCTTTTTTCCTACTTATCCTCTCTTTTGCCTTTTCTGCTTAAGGGCAAGAGCTAGCCCTGACTTTTCAAACAATGGAAGTATGAGTAATCATCAGGGAAAAAGAAAGATTTCTGATTGCTAGTCTGGCACTGTCAGTAACAGATCCACATCCTGGAAAAACAAAACAAAACATTATTCCTCCATTTCTTCATCTTAAGGTTGGTGATAGGAATGCTGATCTGCTTGAAAAGACCTTAGAGAAGTGTGAAAGTGAATTTAAAATAGAAAATATTCTTTGGGAATTAGAGATATTTAAATTTGCAGAAAACTTCAAAATCGGAAGTACCTACATTTGCTACCTGAGATAATTTAGACACTAAGAATGAATCAGAATACAGCATCTAAAAATAGTCATATAATTTATGAATTTGATGAGAGGTGATGCTAAAGATTTTGTAAAGCCCAGTAAAGTTCCAAAAGCAAGCAAATAATCACCCTTCCTTTCTCTCATCTACATAGTGCCAATCACAGTGATCCATACACACTGTAAAGTCAATTCATACTTGTTCATAAGTAAAAAGTTTTAGAAGTGTTCAACATACAAACTACAGCTTCAAAAATGGGCTCTAAAAAAATAAATAAATTTTTATTAAAAATGACACCTTAGCAGGAAATTTTTTAATGAAAATAATCAGAGTATTAAGTAGATGAAGATCACGCACACAAAAAAGAAAAACAAGAACCAAGAGACAACAAATTGTAAAATGACGAATTCTAAATACATATTTCATAAAGTTAGGTCAAAGTCTTTTGAAATTAAAGATTTTGTAATGGCTTTTTTTCTGTGTTAATAAGTTTTTGTAACTAGGAATAGGTAAAAATGCTGAAAGGCCTTCATAATTGCAGGTAAAATGACCTAGGCCTAATCTAACACAGCCCATTCTTTTATCTAAGTCCTTGTATTATTTTTAAATTAACAGTGCAAACATCCAAGGCCAAAGAACAAGCAGTCGCATAAAAATAACTGAAGCAGGCCTTCAAAAGTTAAAAAGAACAGTTATACATGTCATTGAACACTTGTTTTGCAGATGTTCTTAAAATATCCTATAATGTGCATACATACACATTATGCCTCACTAGAAGTTGTATGAAAAGTGCAAGTTAAACCAACCCCCTTTCTATTCACTTGGCATATCACGACTTGTCTCAGCTATGCCTTTCTCAGAATTTCAGTAAATATCAAAAACATATACAGATTTTTGATATTTACTTAAATTCTGAGAAAGGCATATTTGGGTACTACAGAAACAGCAGTGTTTTTGGAGGTTTCATGGAGTGATGACCTGAACATGATAGTGGGAAGAGAGAATTGGAAATTCGGGCTCAAAACCTGGCCTCTCCAAGCATGTGACTTTGGACCAGTCCCTCAGATTTCTGGGTGGTGGTTTATTTATCTATAAAGTAAAACCTCATTAGGTTTTTATGAAGATCAAGTTAGAAGATAGAGATCAAAGTGATCTCAGATGCAAACTTGCTATGTAAGTGAAAATGACCTGAGGCTATATTACCCTAATTGTGCAGTAAGCCACAAAGAAAAATTCAAAAACAAAATTACTAGAAATCAGTAAGCAGGTCTTATATTGAACAGTTACCAGTGGACACCACGTTGGGTCCATGTCAATGTGAGAATGCCCCCAACACTCCCCAGTGAGACACACAGCATGTAATTGAGCTGGTAAAGCTAGCCTTTGTCAGAATTCTGTGCTAACTGAAGATATACAATTCTCTGATCATTTTTAAGTTTATATACTAAGCTAATAACTAAAAGCAAAACAAAGATATAGAGAGTACATTTCAACAAAAATTTTAAAAATGTATTAGAAGAGGGAGCAGCTTTAAAGAACATAGCAACATGGAATGAGTTTGTTAGAAGAGAAAATAAACACTTTTAAAAAATATCTTCTTAGATAAAGCACCCTGAAAATGTTTAAAAGCATAAGAAAGTTCTCCCGTGACACTGAGAAGGCATTGCTGGTTTGGTTCAAGCAACAATGATCAGAAAAAAAATATGTGTTTAATCTGTGCTGTAAATGTGAGGCTCCTCTGCCGGATAATCAGATTTAAAGACTGGAATGTGAATCTTAGAGAAGGATGTGAGACTCCAGTAACAGATGATACTGTGCTAACAGGAAAGCAACAGCTAAAGGAAGGAGAAGGAGCTGCCACCAAATCCAAGATCACACACCACAGTCATTCAGTCTGCGACACTATTCAGGAATTCAGGAAAGGCCCAGATGGATTTCCTTATGCTAATAAATTTCCATTGATTTCCTTATGCTAGTAAATTTCCATTTTATCGTGCAAAGAAATTTCCAGTAAATCTATTTGAATCCATGTTTTAACTATTTTTACTGTAATCGTAATACTGAATTTCTCTCTGCCACAAGAGATGTGGTTCCTGCCTTAACATAGTTAAATTAAAGTTGGTTGTATTTTCTGATTTTGTAAAAAATAGCTTTTCAATTCATGGGCTAATTATCATCGATAATTATAAATTAACAAATGTGATTGTTCTGAATGAAGAAAACATAGTTTTGATTTGGTCAAATAGCTCTGGATATCCAGTGTTCAGTCTCTTCCTTAGTGAGACTGAGATCTAAGAGATAGGTTATAATCTTGTTTAAATAATCATTTTTAGAGAGCATTCAAGTATTGACATGAGGTATGTGTGCTAAGTGCCATTCAAAAATAACAAGACAGGGCCAAACATGGTGGCTCACACATGTAGTCCCAGCTACTTGGAGGGCTGAGGTGGGAGTATCGCTTGAGCCTGGGTGGATAAGGCTGCAGTGAGCCATGATTGTGCTGCTGCACTCCAACCTGGGCAACAGAGCGAGATCCCATCTCTCTTTATTTAAAAAACAAACAAACAAACAAAATAACATGATAAAGTAAGCTTATAATTACTGTAGTATACTTCCTCTTACATACACTAAGCCACCCCACATTCCAAAGTCTTTTGGTATAACTTTTACTGCAACAATGAAATAAAAGTGAATTTATCTAAAACAAACAAAAAAACCAAGGTATTTTTCAACAAAATAGCCCAAAATTAGGTGTGGAAGATTTGCATTACTTCCTATAGGTGAACTTGAACAGGATGGCATGATTGCAAAGCTCTTAGAAATGGTACCGGAAATTACAAAACATCATGATTTTTTGGTTGGTTGTCATACAACCTTTTTTTTTTTTTTTTTTTCCAGTTTGTTCAAGCCCTAAAGATTCTATGATAAGACCGATTCTTCACTTGAAATTTAATACTCTGGGATCTAAGACACCCCAACAAACAGCAAGAACTGCTGAAACAGCATCTGCCTGAATTTCGTTGTAGCATTTATGAAGGCCAAAAACTAATCTTTGTTTTTAAGTAGAGAGAGATAAAGAAAATGACAGTTTTTTGAAAAGGTAAGGAAATAAAGCATGAAATTATGTTTGGATCCAACTGATACTAAAATATCAGAATATGGTAATTTCTTTCCTGAAAGATTTCAGTATTTTCAGAAAGTTGGAGGGTAAAATAATATGTAAGTAAGAATATTAGATTATTTTTAAGATACTGAAGAATCTTTGTTTAAAAAATCATCTATGTATTTTTATTTTTATGTTTTGTTTTTTATTTTTGTGAGACAGAGTCTCACTCTGTCACCCAGGCTGGAGTGCAGTGGTGTGATCTCAGCTCACTGCAACCTCTGCCTCCTGAGTCCAAGCAATTCTCCTGCCTCAGCCTCCTGAGTAGCTGGGATTACAAGCATGCACCAACACGCCCAGCAAATTTTTATATTTTTAGTAGAGACAGGATTTCATCACGTTGACACTCCTAGCCTCAAATTCCTGGCCTCAAGTGATCCGCCCACCTCGGCCTCCCAAAGTGCTGGGATTACAGGCGTAAGCCACCACGCCTGGCCTGTATTTTTAAATGATCATACTTGCCATTATTCTTCAAAGCATAACAATACATTTCCTCTAATAAGATTTATTATTTTAAAAATCTGCGAAGTTAATTCTACTTTGCCGTTAGCTTCCATTACAGAATTAGAATATTTCCACTTAAAATGACTTCCCTAGGCACTACTGAAAACTGATAATGTGGTACCAGCTCCCTGGGTGACTGCACCTGCAGTGTGTTCGCTATAAAAGTGCTCCTCCACAAGACTCTATGTTGGGGGATTCTACAAATTTGCCTCTTATTGCGGGAGTTTTTTCATTGGCTAAGAGTGGTGGCTTGTAAATTCCAGTTCTGATATTACTTAACTTCAGTCTGAAAATGCCCTCATCTCCATCCTTCACATTACTAGAGCTGGTTGTCACCTCCTCTAGGCTTCCTTTAAGATCAATATGTGGCATAGTCAAAAGTATCTTAAGTGAAGGATATCTGTAATATATTTCATTTTTTCCAGAGGATAAACTTTCTGATTAAAAACCCTGGCAATTAAATTTCATTATTGTGAGTTATGGCAAAATCTAGAAAAAAACTCAAATATGTATTGAAACCTCTGCAACCGAACTGAATTAAATTCCATGAAATATTGTTTATAGAATAGAATATCATAAAGTGCCTTCTGGATATTACATTTTATGAGGCAACTCAGATACGTGCAGCAACATTTCATAATCTACCTGGAAGTCACTGGCTTAGGATGATTTTCATCGAGCTATTAAAGGCAAGAAAAAAGATTTCCCAAAGGCGCTTATGGGTCACTCCTTCCCAGAAGTCTTCCGTAACACAATAGAACATAAAAGTAAGCTGATAGAAAATGAATTTGAATGTATATGTCAGACCTGTGGACATGTCACCTTCTCAAATCCGAAGCAACAGAAAAACATTAAGGAAAAAAAATGAGAGATCTAAACTTTTTGAAATTGAAAAGTAGACACTCTTTTTCTTATTTCTTATTATAATAAACATGGCTTATTATAATTTACAAAAATACAAGGTACAAAAATAGATGGCAAAGGAGAAAAACAAAACAAAGAATATATGGAAAACACATGGAAGGTGCTCAAATAGTAAGCCAAGAAATGCAAGGTTAAAGCAGGTTAAAGCAGTTTTAAGATGTACTCTTGTACCTATTGTAATTGCAACAAAAGAATAATGAAAATAAGTGGTATTGAGGTTGCAGCAACAAAATAATACAAGGTGCTAAAATATATGACAAACGATAAACACAAAATAAAGTATAAATAGGAAACACCATTACAGACATTAAATTGGTAACAATCATTTTTAAAAAGCAACATGGAAACTACTTGGAGCCACGAAAATGTTTATACCCATAATCTCATTGCTAAAAATTGTGCCTAACAACAGAACAACAAATAACAAAACTGTGACAAGTACGTACAGCATTAACAATGAAACCTAAAAATTAAACACAACCTCCTAAATCCTGAGTCATAGGTGCAAGACCTAACTCAGCCACTCTGGGGAGGGAAAGAAACCTAAGTCAGGAGCCTGCTTTCAAATAGGTTAGAAAGCAAGATGTGTCTATGAAAAGATTCCACCACAAAGCAGTAAGTGGTAATGCTAAGTAAGTAGTGTAGGCCATCCTAACTCAGAGGAGAAAGAAGTCACTTCCTACTTCCCACTGGGCTATCAATGAAAGGGAAATAGAATTCACACTGGCCTTGGAAGTAAGGGTAAGATTACCATTGACAAAAAAGAGAGGGGAGAGCATTCCAGAGAAAAATAAAATAATAATATGCTCTGTCGCACAGTACAGAAAGGGATATGCTGTGACATATATTAATACATTTTCTCAAAAAAAAAATGAAATAAAAATGGTTCCATAGACAGACGAGTTAGATAAAACCACATCAGGCAACAAGGTCAGAGTTTTACACGTGATCAGCCCTGGATGATAGACAGGTTACACTGGCTGCAGTGTGAATGACTGGCTGAAGTGAACACGGGGAGATATCACCTAGAAAGTCATTACAGCTGACTACAACAGGAGGTGAACTGAATGTTACGTATCTACACTAGGGACAGAGGAGTGGATGCTACAAGGAGTATTTAGCAGATACAACCAGCCAGAATTGGCAATTGACTGGATATGGGTTCTGAGGGAATATGAGGCAACAAAGACACTGAAGTGATGACACTGAAAATTCTCTTTGGGCCTACTTCCGATACACCACAATAGGTATAATTAGAAGAGGAACAGGTTTGGACTAGGCAGTAAAGAAGGAAATTAAGTTGACTGTGCACATATTAAATTTAAAGTTCCTAGAAGCCAATCAGTTGGAGATTTCCAGCAAGCAGAAATAGGTGATGGAGAAGAGAGAACAAGTTGGAGAAATGTCTTAAGCAGAATCAACAAAATTTGATGATAGCTTGGATTTGAGGGATTAAGAGAGAGAGATGTTAAGGTTGACGTTAAGTTATGTGGTGTCCTAGTCCTTTGGCTGCTATAACAAAAGACCATCAACTGGAGGCTTATAAACAACACACATTTATTTCTCACTGTTCTGGAGGCTGGGAAGTCCAAGATCAAGACACAGGCAGATTTAGTGTTTGGTGAGGGCCCCACTTCCTCACAGATGGTGTCTTTTCATTGTATCTTCACAGGGTTGAAGGGGCAAGGCAATTTTTGGAGGCCTCTTTCATAAAGCAATGAATCCCATTCATTAAAGCTCCAGCCTCATGAACTAATCACCTACCAAAAGCCCTACCCCTTAATACCTTCATATGTGAATTTTGAGGGGGTCCCAAACATTAGGACCCTAGCAGGTAGTGGTAACACTATTTAATAAGAGCTGAAATATGAGAGAAAGAATGAATTCTGGAAAATGGAAAAGAATGAGTCCACAATTATACATGTTGAGCTTGAAAGAACTAAGGAAGAGAATCACTTACATATATCAAGGGAGTTGGAGGGCAGAAGAAAGATCTGATTTGGGAGTAATAGGCCTTAAAAGAGTGGTTAAAATAATGTCAGTTGATGAGATCACCGTAGATGATCCAAAGACAGGAAAATGGAGGACAGTAATGTTTAGAAATTTGGTAAGTAAAGAGGGAAAAGAAAATCACCATTAGAACAAAATAGTAATAACTGCTATAGGAAAGATCCACCAATAAATGCCAAAATTCATGGGCAAAAGCTTAAGGAGAAACAAGATATTTACAGAGCATCAAAGTTTTTTCCCAAAATATTAGTTACAAAGGGGAAAATTATAACTTTAGAGTGAATATACCTGACAGACACTGCCTTCACCAAATGATCACAGGTAACCAACAAGACATATCAACATCATGTACCCCCTGAAATGATGTACTGAGGACAAAACATGACTTCTGTGCATAACATCAATCTAATCATCAGACAAACCCAAACTGTGGGACATTCTACAAGATAACTGACTGGTATTTTTCAAAACTGTCAAGGTCATTAAAGATAAGAAAAGACGGAAGAAACGTCATAGCTTCAAGGAGATGAAGCAGACACCACAACTAAACGCAATGTGTGATTCTGGAATAAAAAAGGGACATCAGTGGGGAAACGAATGAAAACCAAATGAAGCCTGTAGTTCAGCTACTATATTGTACCAAAGTTAACTTCTTAGTTTTGTTCATTGTACCATGACTGTGTGTGCTGTTCCATTATGGGAAGACAGGTGAAGGGTAAACAGGAACTTCCTATCTCGGTGATACTTCTATAAGTCCAAATTAATCTGAAAATATAATGTTAAAGAAATGAAGCAAATAGCCTGGAAAAAAATGTTGAACTGAATCCCTATCTCACATATTATAACAATATGACTTCCATTAAAATATTTTTTAAGTGAAAACATAAAAATACCACAAGAAAATGAGGAAAAATGGCTTTATGATCTCATTATACAAAGGACCCAAGGGGCATAAAAATCAAGCTACACATAAATAATAATACTACATTTGATTATATAATTGTTTTGTACATCTATATGGCAAAAAAACACAATAAATGAAGTCACTAAAGAGAAATCTGGAAAAAATAGAGTCATATGCCACAACATTTCGTTCAATGACAGACTACATCTATGACAATGGTCCCATAAGATTATAACACCATATTTTTATTGTACCTTTTCTATGTCTAGATATGTTTAGATACACAAATACCATTGTGTTATAATTGTCTATAGTATTTAGTACAGTAAGAAGCTGTACAGGTTTATAGCCTAGGAACAATAGGCTATACCATATAGCCTAGGTGTGGAGTAGGCTACACCATCCAGGTTTGTGTAAGTACACTCTATGATGTTCCCACAATGGCAAAATTGCCCAACAATACATTTCTCAGAACATATCTACATTATTAAATGACACATGACTGCCCTGTCAATCACTATTATAAAGAGTTATATATTTAAAAGAAAAAAACATTCTAAAAGTTAATAAAAAAGACCCTAACCCGACCGGAAAATGATCATCAATGATGGAGAGACAATGCACAGAAAATGAAATACAAATGCCTTTTAAACATATGAAAAGATGAAAATTAAAACTATGAGAAGACATATAGTTTTCTTTTGTTAATGGGTTAGTTAATGGGAAAACATCTGATTTCAAAACATCTTGTTGAGGGTAGAGAAACAGTCACTCTCATACATAACTGGTTGGTGTGTAAACTGAAACCACTTTTATGAAGGGGAATTTTGCAAATAGTGCTTAAAATGTTAACGTTTGTACCTCTCTACCCAACAATATTACTTCTAGGAATTTATCCTAAAGATATTCTCCTACATGAGTGGAAAACATCTATCCAAGGATACTCATCACAAAACTGTCTGTAATAACAAAGAATTGGACACAATCTAAAAGCACATTGATAAAAGACTAGTTAAATAAATGATGGTACCTTTGTATAAAGGAGTACTATAAAGTCAATAAAAGAACACAGTGGTTTTGGATGTGCCGATATGGAAAGGTCTTCAGGGTATATTGTTAAGTACACAAAGCAAGCTGCAGAAGTGTGGGCATAGAAAGTTACCTTCTGGGCAAATTACAGTACTGCCCCACCTTATCCATGGTTTCAGTTACCTGCAGTCAACCGAGGTCCAAAAATATTACATGAAAAAACCCAGAAACAAACAATTCATGAATTGTAAACGGCATGCAGTTATGAGTGGTGTGATGAACTCTCACGCCATTTTGCTTCCTCCATCTTTATCACAAGAAGGGCAAGCACAGTACGAAAGGATGTTTTGAGAGAGACACTACATTCACATAACTTTTATTGCCGTATACTGTTATAATTGTTCCAGTTTATTATTTGTTTTTGTTGTTAATCTCTTGCCATGCCTAATTTATAAATTAAACTTTATCATATACCTTGCATCATATACATACCTTCATCATAGGTATGTATTCATAGGAAAAAAGCATAGTTTATACAGGGTTCAATACTATTTGCAGTTTCAGGCAACCACTGGGGGGGTCTTAGAATGTATTTCCTTCCAGGATAAGGGGGCATTGCTGTATATATGTCCTTCACATGCACTGGTATCTCTGAGAGGATACTCAAGAAACTAGTAGGCTGGGCGCAGTGTCTCATGCCTGAAATCCCAGCATTTTGGGAGGCTGAAGAGGGTGGATGGCTTGAGCCCAGGAGTTTGAGACCAGCCTGGGCAACATGGCAAAACCCTGTTTTTTTGTTTTTTGTTTGTTTTGTTTTTTTTTTTTTAAACGAAAAAAAAAGAAAGAAAGAAAAAAGGAAAGAAAAAGAAACTATGTAGTCCCAGCTACTCGGGAGGCTGAGGCAGGAGAATGGCGTAAACCCGGGAGGCGGAGCTTGCAGTGAGCTGAGATCCAGCCACTGCACTCCAGCCTGGGCGACAGAGCGAGACTCCATCTCAAAAAAAAAAAAGAAAAGAAAAGAAAAAGAAAAAGAAACTAGTAAAGTGGTCCCCTCTGAGGAATTTTAGGAAGAGCAGGTTTTATACCTATTCAAAAATTAATTTTAAGAAATTCAATATAGCAAGGAGAGGCATAGAGAAAGCCAGTGAAATAGGGAAATAAAGTAGAGGATGCTCTATTAGGGAATCGGAAAAGATGGGTAATCCAGAGGCTATGGTAGGAAAGAGATTCCCTAATTACAGGGTGAAGCATGGGTTTAATCCTGAGAGGGGAATTATGATAGAAACTTGGAAAAAGCCCTTATGGAAACTACAGCGCCATAGTCAGGCAATGTCCATATAGGATTAGTGAAAAGCCAAGGCATGCATTAGAACCAAAGAAGAAGAGGCACTCATCTCTAATAGGGCAGATCTGATGAACAAATTCACTTATTTGTATCAAGAAGATTACATATCTACTGACTTTTCATTTTAATGTTTAAATACAATGTTCTGGCCCTCTCACATGTACACTTTCATAAGATGTTAAAAGAAGAACAAATCAGTCAATCCATCAATGCTCCAGGTTTACATTACATCTTTCTCCTAAGAGTTCAAAGGCTTTAAATGTCACACCTTCTTTTATCTTCACAACATTTACATACCTACAGTAGAATACAGATGGTGCAAAATTGGGGGAAATGAGGCCAAGTCTCAAGATGAATCACTTGCAGAAATAGGCCTTCAATTCAACTTTCCTTATTAAGCATCATGATTTTTTAAAATAACATATTAAGGCCATTTTGAAAGCAAACAAGAGTATCACCTTTGGAATGCTCTTAGGTGTATGCATGTGAATATGTGTGCATAAGTGACACACAAACAATCATAGACACACACATTCACACTGACTATATAATTTTGGCTCAGCTAAATACATACAGCTAGCTCTACCAATATGCTTAAACCACCCTTAGGCATAATAATCCATAGAAAAAAACAAAACAGTGACAGTGACCACGAGACTGTTATAAAGAAATTCACAAATATCATTGTAATTCAGAAATTTTAGTCAGAGAGCAAGTGAGAAAGAGCAAGTAAATAATTATAAGTCCAATACACTTGTCACTGCACCCACTAAAAGAATTTAATTTAAAACTCAAACATTGTCATATTGGAAGGGGAAATGAAAAGCTAATAACATGCATTGACGTTTACATAAAATTAGTATGTAAAGTGAGAGATATGAGCCTAATGATGAATATGAAGCAACGGTTTGCATTTTAACAGACTAAGCAAAAAATGTAATTGACAAAGAGGCGAATCTAAATGAATTTCCAGCTATTTAAACACTAACTGCAGCTGCATGCTAATTGTCAGTGTTATGAATTAGAAAAAAATCTGTTTAAACGAAAATTCAAAAAATAAATGTAGCCAACATGGTGAACTCACACACTGTACCAAAGTTACCATTCATTCAATCAGAGAATTTTTTTTTCAAAAAAGTCATTTTTAAACATCAGAATATTCAGTTGGCAATTACTTCATATTGATTGAGGGGAAAAAGTATTTTGGGGCAAATGGAAATATTAAAGTGTTTCCAGGAGCAGCATCTTTCTTTCCTGGAATTATGTCAAGATTAAAAACATTTGTTTTCAAGAAGAAGCTAATACAATAACACCTCAATGTCACTAACAGCCATGCGAACAACTTAGGGTTTGTAGTTAACTTTACACTGAAATATCTACCATTCCATTATATCACAAAAAAATCCACTGTATTAAAGCAAACACAACAGTGCTTTTTATAGGAGCTGAATTCATAGCACGCAACATCTTATAGGTAGTTCTGAGCTCAAGCTTTGGCACTAGCCTTCCTGGGTTCAAAACCTAACTCTACCATTTTTTTCTTTGTGAGTTTGAGCAGATCATTTAACCACACTGTACCTTGCGTTTCTCACCTTAGTATAAGGATAACAGTTCCTACCTCCTAGGATCATTGTGAGAATTAAATGTATTCATATATGCAAGGATTTGGCCAGTGCCTGGCACATGCTTAGTGACTGAGAGCTATCATTATTACCTTCAGTCAAGACATCAGTCCCTCAGAGCAAGCATTATTTTGCAGTAAAAGACAAAGAAGATGGTGACAAGCATGCCATAATTTTGATGGTCCCTAGATGTGAAGGGAGTACTGTCATCTACCACCTTCCAGACCCTCTCCTTGGTGGATGGAAGTCATTGGAGTATCTCTGGCCACTTCTAAGTAAAGATCATTTCTGGGTGGGAAACTGACTGAAGTACCCCAATCCCCATAGATGCTACACAAGTGACTCTGGAACACAGTAAGGTGTCAAACCATGGCTGTCTTAGGATGTGCTTTGAGATCTTGCCATATTTTTCCCTACGGTACTACTGGCCCTCAGAGGGATGGCTTGTTGACTGTCATGCACCTGACTTTGCAGATGACTTTTATCCAGATCCCCTGGACTATATCACCAAATGTTTCATTTAACCTTGGATTTCCCAAGGTCATGCAAAGGACAGGGCACAGAAATTAAAGCCGAAACAGTAAAATTTCATGTTCATTCTTCTCCTTTAATTTACTGGAAGTTCCACCCTCTGAATAGAAGGAAAAAGGCCAAGTCCACAGGCATGTTGGCAGCATGTCAAGTCACCGAAAAGGGATGTGAATTCCCACAAAATAAACACAGGCTCCTCTGCACGCTCTCAAGGCCAGTCACACTGTGATTAGGCTGGCATTCCTGCCAAGGCATGAAGGGAAGCAAAAAGAGAGAAGCCCCCAGCCTTGAATCACATACAAACACTGGTTACAAAGCAGGACAAGAGGGCTCTGTCAGTGTGCGGTCAGGGGAGAGCAGCCCCCATCTCCAACGGGGCTGCAAAACCGGTGCTTCCTGCTACCTGCACAAGAGAGAGAGGGATTATATGGCATCCCTCCTGGACCCAGTTGAGTTACACGGCCCGAGCAAATAGTTCTGGAGTAAAAATGAACTCAAGGCGAAATCAAGCTCTTCCAACACTCCATCCGACCTCCCTTTCCCAGGTTCTTTTGTACCATCTACTTACTCATCATCAGGGTCTTGAGATCTCAATCTCAGAAAAACCAACTCTCCAAAGAGGATCTGCTAGCCTTTTTTGCACCTTGGTATACATTTAATCCCAATCATTTTTCTCCAACTCATTTTAATTGGCGATGATTTCTAAGACAATGACAGGCTTTATGCCCTGTTCAAATCGGGTCAGTCCTGGGGCAAGTATAGCCCAGAGTCGATGACTTTCTCTGCTTGCATAAGATACCAGGCTGCATCTATGGATGCAGACAGTCCTATTTCCACATTAAATGTCTGAAACAGATAATTACGATTAACCTAGACTGGACTTTAAAAATTAAACTGAACAGATTAGTCCTTGCCTATCCTCAAATATCAGAGAAAGACAATAATCCTTTAAACTCAAAAGGAAGCATCGCAGTGGAACGAGTTGTCAGAAAACCTAAGTTTTGGTCCAGGGTCATCACTATCTTACCACCTAAGCACTCACATGTCATTTGAATTTTCTGGTCCTCAGACTCCAAAGATAAAATTAATGGGTTTGATAGCTATCTAAGGTTCTTTTCAACTCTAAAATTTCATGATCCATTTGTCATTTTCAGTTTAAGTACTTTCGGATATCGTGATAGCAAAAGTTTAATTTGCATTTAGAAACGAATATAAACTATGAGATTGAAGAGATAAATGGACTTTTAAAATTAATGCAGCATGGGTATGAGAAAGAAAATACAGAATGCTGTAGAATTAGGCACTTTTTCCCTTGGCCAATTATTATAAGCTACCTGACAATACCATTATTTTTTTTTTCCTTTTTACACTACACAATAGCACATTCATATGTGAGAAACTATAAGGATCGCAGCCATAAGGCTGAATGCCAACTGTCAGAGGGCAAATGCAAATCAGCTACAACACTGGAAATCTGAGCCTGGAACCTATAGGGCCACGTGGGGGTTATCTCACAGCGCTCACCTTCCACCAGTTGGTCCAGGCTGGAAATCTTCTTGAGCCCATCAATGGTGTAGATTGTTCTCACTCCCTGGGGCAAATTCACGTTATCCGACAGAGTTCGGGTCAAATCAGCCAGCAGGGCCTCGAAAGATCGGAACCGGTCTGGGGAGATGGCATACACAATCCCTTTGAAGTATCGATCTCCGTTTCGATAGAAACGAACTTTCTTGGCCTTCTTCTCGGAGCTGAGCGTCTGCAGCGTGCGGGTGCGGTAGAAGCTGCAGTGGGCGCTGTGAGTCGGGCTTGGCAGGCCGTTGACCCGCGACCCTCGGCTGTATCTCTGCGCCTTATCCCGCTCGTCGAAGTGCTCCAGCTCCATGTCTCTGCCGAAGGACATGATGGACTTCAAGTAGTATCTACGAGCCCCAGAAACAAAAGCAGACACATATATTGATGTAGGTTTTTTATATATATATATATAAAATATATATGTTACAACATATATATATTATATATACACACACACATACTTTTTTTTAAATTGGGGACAGGGTCCCGCTCTGTCACCCAGGCTACAGTGAGGTGGTACTCACTGAAGTACTCAATGAAGCCTCACACTCCTGGGCTATAGTGATCCTCCTGCATCAGTTTCCCAGGGTAGCCGGGACTACTACAGGTTATAGGTGCCTGCACCACACCTGGTTAATTTCCTTTGTTTGTCTGTTTTTAGTAGTAGTGATGAGGGTCTTGTTATATTGTCCTGGCTGGTCTTGAATCCCTGGCCACAAGTGATCCTCCCCCGCCCCCCAACTCCTTTGGCCTCCCGAAATTTTGGGATGATGTTATTTTGAGATCATGATTTCAAAGCGTCTGCTTCAGAACAGCTGGGTGGAAACATTGCTCTAACGGATGACACATTTAATATGAGTTATCAAGTGGGACAGAAAGAGAAAGGGATGTGAATTCATATAAACACAGGCTCCTCTGCACGATCTCAACAGAAGGGGCCAACCCCAGCAGAAACAGCTTATTAATCAACCACAAATTTGTTAGAAGCAGCTCCTAGGTTGCCCACGGTGCATCAGGCTTCAAACAGATACTATTCTCAGTAGACACAACAACTTTCCAAAGTATTTTCCTTCCTTACAAATGAAGAAACTGAGGCACAGAAAAATTTCTCCTAAATTGCTCCAAGGAATACAATTGAGAAATGCTTGTACCAGCAACTCTGTTCCAGGTTTCCCTGACTCCAAAGCCCACTGCTCCTTGCAGGGCAGAGTGCTAATCCTGGTAGCAGGAAGAAAATAAGCTCTCCTATCATTATCAGTGAAAGATAAGTAGCTATGGTGGGCTGGGACAGAAAGAGAGGGCAGGCAGCATAACAGTCAGATTGTCAAAGTTTTACATAGTGTTTGTGCACCCCATGGCCAGATGGAGAGCAAATTAAATCAATCTGTAGGTTGGACCAACTTAAAGAAGATTTTCCAACATATTCACACATTCAATATTTTTAAAAGCAAATTCACTATACTTCATTTACTTACATTTAGTACTTCAGAAAAGTTGAGTTTAAAAAAAGAAGAAAAAGGAAGAGGAGGAGGAGAAGGAAGAGAAACAACAAGAAAGGGAAAAAAATGTTGCTTGGAAGTACATTTCATGGTTCTTCCTTTCATTAAGGCTCTCTATCTTTGTGATTGAAGAAATTGAGACTTAAAGATGTCGATTTACACTTGACCCCATGCTAGCTGTGTAAGCTTAAAAAATCTACTTGCTCAGAATCTTTAAGCCTTGATTTCCTCAACCACAAAATGGGAATGAGAACAGTACCTACCTTGTAGTCAGTATCAACTATTAAATAAGTTCATGCACATGAAATTCTTAGCATAGTGTCTGACATTCGATAAATACTAATTTTTTTATTAATAAAATCTGCTTTTCTCTTCCTGCCCCTGACACATAAAGAGCTAATAGGAATAGAATCTTTTATTTCTGGCAAGAGAGGCTCTGCTTTCTTCCTGATCTCCATCTCATGAGATTTTGAAAGGTACGTCTGCAACCCCTGGTCCCCACAGCAAGTTGCCTGGGGGGACCAGTTCATCCTTGCTAAGGGGTTGGTTGATAAAGGTTTGTGGAGTCTTGCAGGGGAATCTGTGTTTTAACAAGACAATGTAGAAAGTGGAAAGACCAATGCATTCAAAGGAAAGAAATTTTAATGACAAAATTTCAGGCATGTTGAAATAGAATATCAAGAAAATGGAAAATCTGGAGCAAGAACCTTACAAGCACTTCCCAAGTCCCACCATATAGATGGACATCACCTTTCTGAAGGTCATCCAAAATTCAGCAAAGTACCACTGTCTCCCCAATCTTTCTTTGACCCTCAGTAAACTGACCTCTGATCCATTCAGAGTGGCTAAAATTTCACACCCGAAAGCATGGCTAGAGATTCGGTACTCCAGAAATGAAGTGGAAGAAAGCAATACTTATTGAAGGCCTAGGATGTACGTGACACTATTACTCATCAATCAGTTGTATAATATGCTAAAAATTTTCTTCTAAACCTCATATTAATCCAACAAGGTAGGTAATACTATCAGTACTCAGGTAACTATGGAATTAATCCAGGGTCCCAAAATTATAACTGAGGGGTTGAGATTTGAACCCAGATTTACTGTAACTCCAAAGTTGGTGCTTTCCATCCCTTGCTCCTTTGAAACTGGTTGCTCTTCAGCATGAGAAGCAAGATTTTGTAAGTGCTCACTCCTAACTAGCTCAGTGACCTTGGACAGGCCACATAACTGAACCGGACCTCATCTGCACACAGAGGAAGCAGTGGTCAGCAAGCCTCTGATGTTCGTGATTCTATCTAGCTGCTTATGGATCCATTGCTGACCCCACTGAAGGTCTGGGGAGGGAGAAATGAAGTGTGATTTAAACCTGGAGTGTTAATGAGTTCAGTGTACTTTTTTCCCTCCAAATATGAAAACTATTTCATGCATCTTAATAACTCATAGGAGTCAGAATATGCATTTTTCAAAAAAAGTTATACCATATATAGGCAGCTCTGAACTGGTTTCATTGATTTTGAAGTTAGATAACTGTAAAACAATGATCACTTGATATCCAATCCTGTAGGCATTAGTTGTGAAACAGAACCAATTTTTGCCCATGATACTGGTAACTGCTCTTACTTTTTAATTTATATGTTTTTAAGGTGAGCTCTCTTGTCTTCTAAGAGGGGGTGTGTCTTGGGGGTGGAGTGGAAGGCACTCCCAGTACTCACACCAACTCACTCAGCTCTTCAACATTTTGTAAATTATAAAGGCCAAACTCGCTTTTGAAGTTTGTGTTTTATTCTTAAAGGCAGTGATCATTCTCCCAACACTAGGAGTTTGGGGATTTCCTTCCAAATTGATATAAACTAAAAGAAAACAAGCAGGGTCATAGGGAAGGATGGCACAGTTCTGTTACCAGAAAGAGTGCACTTTGAATTCTCAGTGACTGACAATTGGCAAAGGCCAAATAATTTGGCAATAGTTTGATTTCCCTGGGGGAACGGGCTTTTAGGACCAAGAATTCCCACACCAGATGAAAAGAGAAGAAAAGAACAATTTAAAATAGAAAAATGGTTTACTTTGTTTCATTTTATTTGCATATTTCCTCAAACTGGATCACAGGTTCATCCAGGACAGGGCTACACCTTTTACTTCCCTTCCCTGATCTGACCAAAAGTGGGCAATGGTGTCAACAAAAGAAACCATATTCAAGGAAAATTCAAAGAAATCATTTTCAAGGCTACAGCTACCTCTAAATGAAGCACACTCCACACCTTAGTGTGCTGGTAATTATTCGTGGCAACAAAATAGGTGTTCTTTCCCTCACCTTGGCTTAGTCATACATTTGAACCATGCATGAGCTTCTGAAGGTCCGCTGGCCTTCCACAGTTTCACCCTTTCTGCACAGGAAGCCTGCGAGAACACACAGCTCGATGTTCAGAGACCATAGGTGGCCAAGGGCCTGAGTGCACATGTGCAGTGGCACCAGGATGGTCACCACAACGCCTCAGCCACAGCGACCACAGACACTGGAGGGAAGAAGGGCGACTGGCTTTCATCAGAGCTTTTCCTATAAATCCTGCCATTTCAAGAAACCAACATCCCTGAGTGTTCTCAGTGGGATTTCTCACCATTTTGAGGAATCTATGTTCATCCTTCTCTAGATGAGCACATGGTTCTTGTTTCAGAAATTTACACACATACATACCAAGAAAAAAAAATGGCATAAATGCTACCACATCTAAATACATGCTGGACCTGGAAGTCCCAAGGCATATTTTAACCGTAGGATTAGGATTCAGGTGGACTGGCATGGAATAAAAGGCACACACATACCTTCCAGGCCTGTGCACTACCATGGACGTAGACATCACAGGGTGTGTGCATATCTTTTATAATTTTCCTCTATATGACCTCTCTTAAAAATCCCTTCTGACCCGCATCCATGTGACATTTCATACTTAAAACGCTGTCCTACTTTCCTTTCCCACTGAAAGGCAATATATTTAGGAACAGTCATAAAATGTATTCACGAAACACCCTGCAGTGTGGTCGCTGAACGTGTGTGCACCGTGCCTGGACACACTCACAGGTGCAGCGGAGAGGGAGCCGGTTTGAATGAAACCTTTCATCTGCTCTCTCACCGACCAAGCATCTCCTTGCCAAATCGAGCAGCAATTCCGCGCAAACCTGGTTCTCAAAAGCAGCCTCTTTTGTGGGGCATTGCGGGGCTGTGCGTGCGCTCCCACTAGGAGGAAAATCCATTTCCTCTCTGCATGCTTTTAGCACTGCAGGTACTAATTTGAACATGAGGCAGCCTCGGTGTCCCTGAAGGAACTTGAGACCCTGCAAACGTACTTGCAACACCCACGCTGCAGCCACCACCACGCACGAATCGACCCCATCCACAAGCACACATCTCTGGCCCGGGCACACGGAAAAGCACACACACAATAAGAGGCCGGGCCCGGCCACTCCTTCCTTGGTTCCCGCTCCGCAGCCAGTTCTGACAATGATAAGCACCTCTCCCAGCTCCTCCGCCCCGGCTCTCCATCTCCACTAACAACGCGAAAAACCTGGGAGGGCCCGCTCGCCCGACTCCAGGTTTAAAGACCCGTGGCACCAAACAAAAGAGGCAGGTGCCAGCAGCCCCGGGGCCGCCCGCACGCAACGCCCCCCGGGTCGGGCCATGCTGGCCAGGGCAGGGCGGCCGCCTTTCGAGGAACTGCGGGCGGGGCGGCGGGGCCAAGCTGAGCGCCCGCCCTGCCCTCCGCGCCCCGCGGCTGCGGGCGGAGCGGGCGTTGCGGAGTCCTCCGGCCGCCCTCTCCTCAGCTCCCGTCCCCAGGGAAGGCAAACCACGCACCGGTCCGCGGAGAGACGCCGCCGGGGGTCTTTGTGGCCGTGCTGGGGGCCGCCTCCTGGTGCTGTCCTCGCCGGGCTAGGCGCGGCTGGGGCTGCGGGGCTGCAGGGCTGGGGGGCGGCGGCGGGGTCGGGCTGGGCGGCAGCAGCTGCTGGAGCGCGGCGTCTCGGTTGCGGCCACTAGTGCAGGGATGTGCCTCGGCCGGTCCTCATTGAAATGCAGCGCTTCGCACAGCCTCACTCCAGCCTCTCTCTCCAGAGGAGGGCGGCGGCGGCTGCAGGCGCGCTCCCTTTTCTTGTCTCTCTCGCTCACACGCCCTCCCTTCTCCCTCCTCCTCCTCCTCCTCCGCGTGCGCGCCCCGTAGCCCCCGCCCTTCTTGGCAGGGCGCACCCACCACGGCTGCGCCCCAGGTCCTCCTCCCTCCCAGCGCCCTATTCCCACCGCAGCGACCTCGGTACATCTGGCCTGACTACACCCCTAAACCTCCCTAGTCCCCAGAAGTGGTCGTTGGGAGGTGGGGGCAGATCAGATCGTGGAAGAGAACGTGGACAGGGCTGAGTCTGAGCCAGGAAGTATGCAAGGCAGAGAGGTGATACGGCCCAGAGATGAGGCCCCCACCGTCGGGGGAGGGAAGGAGGTACCCACACCCATACCTTTTGATGTGACCTCACGGTCTGACACCTTTCCCAGGGTATGGAAACCAGTGGATCACCCTCTCATCCTTCTTGCCCGGGATGCATCCACGCAGCGCCTCTTCGGATGACCAACCCTCCCAA
This sequence comes from Theropithecus gelada, assembly GCF_003255815.1. Classification (NCBI taxonomy): domain Eukaryota; kingdom Metazoa; phylum Chordata; class Mammalia; order Primates; family Cercopithecidae; genus Theropithecus; species Theropithecus gelada. Next base: position 67,549,895 of record NC_037685.1, read on the forward strand.
GCTATGCACTCTGGTGCCCCCCACGTTGGGAAGAGCTCGATCTGCTCATGGATCCCACACCCATCATCTCCACTTGACCCCAAGACATGAGTCACCCTTGGAATAGTGTCCTCTGCTTAGAGTCAAATACGTTCCAACAGGCCGTTGAGAACTTAAGGGCCAGGTTTCACTACTGGACACTTTGTGGCTGCCAAGGCTGGGTGTGCGGTGGAAAGCCCCATGAGCTCATGCGAGCCTCTCCTCCCAGAGCGGGAATGTTCTCCTAGCCCAGGCTGTTCACAGCTTCCTCCAGTCTTTGCACAAAAGTCCAGGGAGTGGGAGCAGCTCCCAGATTTCGGTGAAATCTTCGACTGGCTCAGTACGCAGCCTGAATGTTGATCCAGTTAATCTGACTTTCAGTCCTGTCGCCCACGACCTGTGTTTGTCCCAAATACACATAAGTATACAAATACACATAAGTATTTTTCTCTCTTCCTGAGCCTACACCTTTCAATGGAAAATTAAAATTTTATTTTTCTCCTGTCCATTGATCCCAGTTATGTATTTGACTACTTATTATTAAAAAGTACTATTCTGAAATACTTTCCAAGTATGATGTAAATGCTAAATAATTACCATTTGTTTTAAAACACAGCTCAAATGAGATCCATGCTACACATTCCACAAGTGATGCAATATTTATTTTTGAACTATTTAATAGCCCAGAGATGAGAGTACAGTGAACTCAACAAATTAACTAAATGCAAAGTAGTAAGCCTATTCTTTCACATTCTGATGCAAAATGAGAGCCATGGGGGTAAATTAAGAGAAAGGAAGAAGCCAAGTACATCTTCTGGAGAACAGAAATCAGAGCTTCTTTTTATCTTGCCAATGACAAATGCCAAGTGATTTCTTCCAAAATGCTAAGCCAGGAAATAAATTTCATCTCTTAACCCCTATGGATATTCTACTAGGGTCATTTCTTAAGAGCTTTAAGTAACTCACCAGCGTCTTACCTCTTCCTAGCACACGCATATAATGTGTTTAGGGAAACACCTTTGTGTTTGAGTCTCTTGGTAGCAAAGTGCTCTTACTAGAAATAGTTGAGCATCATTAGCTCTTTAAGGAAATCAGGGGGTAACTGATAATTAAGTAGATGAGCACATTAAATAGTTCACATTGGCCCTACATCATGGTCATATCATTTAGTCCAGGACAGCAGGCTGGTACTAAAGTTCATTCCCGGGTAGCTTAAGCCTTTGGCAAATCTAATTTATATTCAACAATAATTCCTTATTGAAATGAAATTTAACTAGAAAACTCCTAATTCAAGTAATTTTCAAAAACGAATGCTACTTCCTTTACATCACTAAGGTATTGATCAAAGAAGTGAATGGAATTAATACATCCTTTTCCCCAGGATCATCTGAAAGTAATGGAGATCTCACTCTAGCTCCCAAAAGCAAATACTATTTAAGCTGTACCCCAACTGCCTCCCCAAGCAGACACAGCTCTGTATCCTACAGGTTGAAAATGACTAGGCCCCAGCTCTGTCAGTGGCTCCCATTAACTCAGTGCTTGCTTTTTGCCATGCTGGGGGCTTTTATACATTTTCTTATTTCATTCTCATAAGAACCATGCAAAGTAGGCATTGGCATTATTATCCTCACCTTACAGATGACGGAATTTAGACATGGAGAGGTTACATCATTTGCCCACAGTCATGTAGCTTAAAAATGTCAAGCCCAACTTCAAGATTTAAAATCCCTATGTTTTAAAATTCAAGTCAGTTTTTCAATTGCTAAGGCCATATGCTTATAAAGCAATACCAAATTCTAGTGCAAAGTGTAATCTTTTTTGGAAAATGCAGTCTTTTAATCAAAGAGCTTATTACTTCATAACAGAGAGTTAACTCCTTGCTATCGTGAACACTGCTTCTTTTAGTGATGGATCCCCTCAAATGTGTCTTTGGACTAAACTTCTCATGAGGACATTTGCACTTTAACCTCTGGCAACATAGTGGATGGACAATCTTATCTAAGTGTGCTTGTCTTCCTGAATGTAAGGTTTTAGTGCAAACCAGGAAAGAGACAGAGAACCATTATTCTTCGGAATAATACTTTTTAATTCACCATGTATCTCTTTTCAGGTTCTTTTCATTGCCTTGTTCATAAACAATATGCTTAATCACGTAGATTCAAGTAGAACTGTCGAATGAGAATATGAGCAGGAAGAGATACACTTCCTGTTTTTCCCTCTAGGAGGAAGAATTTGCTCTGGTTCATTCATAATCTCTCCTCTGTGGCTATGGGCATATAGTGCTCCTGGGCTGGGGAACTGTGTATATGTAGTGGCTGCTACAATTGTGAGAAGCAGCTTCACAGAATATAATCATCAGTCTGATTTTCCTTTGTATTTCTTTTCTTCTGAAGGCTATGGCATTTCCTGATAGTTTATCTAATTCCCTCTAATTACAGAGAACATACTTCTGGCTTCTACTAGAATCACAGAATCTCGGTGATGTGAGACCTTGGCAGAAGCCTATCAATTTTTACCCAGTGCATGAATTCCCTCCACAACAAGTTGTCTTCCAGCCTCCATTCTGTTGCCTCTGTGGCAAAAGCGAAGAGGAATAAGATTATCCCTTTGAGTGTTAGGATAGACCATGGAATTCTAGACATAGTAAATGAGATCTTTAAAATAAATTGTTTTAACTGGCTGTTTACCTTTGGTTTGGAACTCCAAACATGCTGAGGTCCAAACTACATGAGATTCTGGAACTGCACAGAGGAAGAAAGGCCCCTACTACTCTGATAGAACCTCTGTAAACTAGCAGAGGGCTTCTGAAAGCTCTTCTCTTCGTTTCCTGCCTAAATGTAATTTGCTTTAGTGAAGGGGAACTCTGCACAGCCCACTCCCCTGCTGGACAGCTCCTCAAATTCAACTAAGATCCACTTCCCTGGAATTTTCCTGTGCACCCTGGGTCTACCCTTTAGACCCGTGGAGAACAAATCAAATGGTCCTGGCTTTTGCTTGACAGTCTCATTACTTTCTCCCAAATTTGACTCCTCATTAACTAGGAATCCTCAGCCCTTCAACTGCTTCTCATTTGACATCTTTGGAAATGCTCACAGCAGTGCAGCTGTCAGTATCTCCCTCCACATGTGCCTCCCAGAACTGGGCATGGCACAACAGGGGTGGCCTGACTAGGGAAGCTCCATGACTTCATTGACTGTTGACACGGTGCTTCCATTATGGGAGCCTAACATCTAATCAATGTCTCTGACAGGCATGCCATGCTATTGACTCATCCAGTCAATAAAAATCTCCATGCTTTTCACATGTTTTGCTCTTAAGACCCCTCATTCTGCATTTGTTCAATTAGATTTGGGGGACCTAAGTCCAGTGCCCACTTGGAATTTTCCTTTATTAACGTTGTATATTGTTATTTGATCCCCCATTCAAATCTGTTGAGTGAGATCCTTTTGGATCCTAATAAGGGCATATTATACTTGAATGATCCCTCCAGCATCCTATCAGTCTGATTAACACTGCACCAACATCATTATCTCAGTTGTTGATAAAAACTTTCAACAGAACATGGCCACAGCAGGCTCTATCACCTTACTGCCCACAGTCTCTCTCCAGGTTGATGGCGGATGGCCAATGACTCTCTCAATGTACTCAAGTAATTAGAGGTCAACATGTTCTCTCCAGAAAATAATTATCTAGAGATCCAGTGATAGGAAAAATTCAGATTTTTATAACAAGGATTATATCCTTGACTTCAATGCCATTTTGAGGTCATGAGTATTCATAGACCACATAAATTTTCATTCATTCATCCATTCATCTAATAAGTAATTTTTGAGTGTCTCCAATGTGCCAGGCACCATGCTAGGTAGAAGTAATACAATCATGAGATAGAGCTACAAATATCCTGTGCCCAGGCATTGGTAGCTCGTAGGGAGATTGGATTAAACCCATTCTTACACAAATAATTATTTAAGTACCATGAAAGAAAAGAACACAAATAACCTCAAGGAGAGCGTTTCTTCCCTAAGGAAGTAACATTTAAGCAGAGACCTGAAGTTTACCAGGCAACAAGGGGGAAGGGCGTTATTCCAAGCAGAAGAAACAGCTGAGTGAAGACTTTGAGTGGGAAGCAGCTTGTTCAAGGAAGAAGAGCTGGGCAGAGTGGCTGGGGCACAGGCAGAGAGAGTGGAGAGAGGCAGCTGCAAGGGTGGGCAGGGGCCAGCACCCCACATCCTGAGGGCCTTATTAAGGAATACGGACTTGTCCTAAAGAAAAGGAAAATCACTGAAGGATTTTAAGCAGAGAAGTGAATCTGAACTTAGCAAAGTATTCAAATCTGCAAAGTTCTTTAAGTCCATGGATTAAATATGGCATCTCCAAGTGAAAAATAAAATTATGTAAAATTACAGGTTATTCTTGATACAAGGATTTTAGAAAAGTAACTTAAGAATGTATGGTTACTTATATATTCTATCACTGCCCCAAGGCATGGAGTAATTCCCCCAAAATAATGAAAATTTTACTTAAGGATCCTAAAATTAACCTCAAAAATAGTCACCTTTGCTAAAATACATCTTGTTTGTTTGTTTGTTTGTTTGTTTTGAAACAGGGTCTCACTCTATCACCCATGCCACGAGTGCAGTGGCATGATCACGGCCCACTGCAGCCTCAGCCTCCCTTGCTCAAGTGATCCTCCCACCTCAGCCTCCTGAGTAGCTGGGACTACAGACACTTGCCACCAAACCAGGCTAATTTTTTTTCTTTTTGGTAGAGATGAGGCCTTACTATATTGCTCAGGCTGGTCTGGAACTATTGGGCTCAAGCAATCCACCTGCCTTGGCCTCTCAAAGTGTTGAGATTACAGGCATGAGCCACCATGCCAAGCCCTAAAATGCTTTCGAATAGAACTTTATCAAGCCACCCTCTTGGTTCCAAAAATTTTTGAGAGACAAATAATTTACTTTTTATATTTATTAATGTATATTTATATTAAAGTACTGTATACTACTCTGTTAATTATATTTTATATAATTATATTTTCTGAGAACTCTGATTCTATAGAATACAAATATTTGAGAAGTCACAATAGTTATGTTAAGTCTTCTAAGCATGAATCAGACCTCACCTGAAACACCTGGGATTTTTTTAAATTAGGGGCTCTTACAATAGTGCTTGTCCTTTTATAAAATACACCTGTAGACTGAATAACTTTATAAGTAAAGTCAAAGAGTCATTGGCAAGTTTTTAATGTATCCCAAGGAGTCTTTTAAACTTTAATTTAATTTGTAGAAGTGGATTTTTAAAGGTATCTTTTAAACAAAGAGAAAACGTACTACATTTCTGCTGTTGGTAATCTTTCAAGTGAAAAAAATCAAAATATGTTTGGTACATATATATTCTAAATTTTTTCATGTATATGTATATATACCAAAAGTATAGCTTTAAATAGAAAAATGTAGGATGCTAATGGATGTAATGTATTGTATTATGACTTCTTTCACTTAACAATTAACTCAAATGTATCATATATCTAAATGCAAAAACTGACACAATAAAATTTCTAGAATAAAATACGGGAAAAACATCTTTGTGACATTTGGCTATAGAAAGGTTACTTAGAGAAGACCCAAAAACATGAAACATAAGTAAGAATTAGTTAAGATGGCTTTTATGAAATTAAAAAACTTTTGCTCTTCAAAAGACACTGTTAAGAAAATGAAAAGGCAAGCCACAAAGCAGCAAAAAATTTTGCAAAATATATATCTGATAAAGATCTTTCATCCAGAATAAAGATCTCTTACAGCTCAACAGGGATCAGAACAAAAAAGAAGGGTAGAAAGGCAAAAGATTTGAACAGACGCATCACCAAAGAACACATAAGAATGCCCAACATCTTTAGTCTTTAGGGAAATACAAACCCAAACCACAATGAGATACCATTGCACACCCAACAGAATAACTAAAAATAAAAAGACTAATGATACCAAGTGTTGGGGAGGAGGCTGGGCAGCTGAAGTTCTTCATCATCCCTGTTTGGAATACAAAATGATACAATTATTTTGAAAAATAATTTTCCAGTGTTTTTGTACCTACTCTATGACCCATCAATCCCATACCTAGATATATACCCAAGAAAAAGAAAAATATGTTTATGCAGATTTGTGTTTAAAATTTTTTTACTAGTTTTATTCATATTAGATAAAACAACTGAAATAAACATTTACTGGTGAATGGATAAACAAACTGTGGAATATGCATACAATGGAACACTATTCAGCTATTTAAAAAGTGGAACTGCTGATACACATAACATGGGATCTCAAGGTATTATGTTAAGTGAAAAAAGACAGGCACAAATGACTACATGCTGCATAATTTCATTTATATGAAATTCCAGAAAGGGCAAGAAAACCAGATCAGTGGTCACAGGGCTAGAGTTGGGAAAAGACTGGCTACAAAGAAGCACTGGTAAAATATGTGGGATAATGAAACTTCTATATCATCATTGTGGTGATGGTTACATACCATTACCCATTTGTCAAAATCTACCACATTGTACACTTAAAACAGGTCAATTTTATTGCATGTAAATTAATAGCTCAATGAAACTGATGAAAATTTCCATACACCAAATGCAAAGTCAAAAAACAAATGATAGACTGGAAAAAATATTTGAAATATATATGACAGACAAAGATTACTCTTTCTAACTTACAAAGAGCCATAGAAATTTATAGGTAAACATCAAGCAATCTGATAGAAAAATGAATAAAGTGTATGCAGTTTTCCACATCAGAGTTGAGGCAAATGGCTATTCATCATATGGAAGGATGTTCAACCTTATTGAAAATTCAGGTCGAAGTAAACAAGGCAAACATGAGACACATTTCCCCTCATCAGTCTGGCATCTATTAGAAAGACTGATAAAATATACTGTTGGCTAAAATATGGAAGAAAGGACACTCTTATACAACAGCTATAATTTTTTTGGAAAGCAAATCGCAAATAGAGTCTTTGATCCAGCAAGATCTATTCTACAAAAATAAAAGCACCAGTACATAAGTGTTTGTGTCTAGAATGTTCATTGCTGATCTTTCCCTACCATCAATGGTAAAATTCTGGCAGGAAAACTACTGTTTATAAATAAAGAAATGGCTGAATAAATTGGAGCACATATATACATACTACAGAATAACACGCTTCTATTAATAACATATGAATTAGGCTATATATTGACATGGAGGAACATGATATGCTGTTATATGAAAAGGCAAGTGGCAGAGATATTTATAGTATGATCTCATTATTTGGTAATGAAGAGAAAGAAAGAGAATCTGTATTGTGTATCTGTTTGCATATAATTGTATGAGCTTACAGAGCTAAGGATAAACATGCATCCAAAAGTGTAAATATTCCCTGTTAAGGAGCCAATAGTTGGGGAGACAGATTGTTGCCCTTTTCTTTGTGTAACTCCATGTTAATGTCCTATTGCATGAACACTTTCTGGCTTTGTAGTTTGAAAAGAAAATTCAAGAAAATAGTTTGAAAAACTGCGCAAAGAGTGAAGCATATTCCCCTCCCACTGCCCCCCACCCAGTGTTCAGAACTTTCACAACACTAACCTAGTATGCATGGATGTGACACCAAACTCTGAAAAACTCTCCTACCCTTCTTAGTTCTAATAAAATGTGAGGCCAAATGATAGAATATACTGTTTTTATAAAGATCCGTGGGTGTGGTTCAAGTAACAAATACACACAGAAAGGGAAAAAGAACTCAAACTGGCTTTACCCTGAGGGCACTGAGCTTTAGTTTTCATAGCCTCCCAATGCAGGAAGATTGGAGACAAAACCCAAAACATGCTTATCATGAAATGCTGAAAAGGAAACCCCATACACTCTCAGAGAAAGGGTGCCTATCTCAAAATTTTGTTTTAGGTTAAGGAGGAAAATATTCCCTAAGAATTTAGATATACACTCTGGGCCTCATGTAGGTTTGCAGCCTAAATTCATACTGTCCTGGTGACCTAAAAAGCCTTGAAGCTCTCAGTTCAGTTTAAAATGGTTTTCAGGCATTTAGGAAAAGTGAAATGAGTCCTCACTGAAGAAATACATCTTCAAGCCACGTCTCAAAAAATTGTTACTAATGTACTTCTAAAGATTATAGGGTAATGGTGAAGAAAAGAAAGGAAGATGAAGGGGAGAGGAAGAAGTAGAAGGGGGAGGAGGAAGAAGAGGAGGAAGAAACACTAAATAGATTAATAAAGAAAACATCAGGAATATAAGCTAGAAAAAAGTGAAAAATAAAATCAGAATTAAAGTGACTTCTGATAGTGGTATTATCAGACATGGGATATAAAAATATATGCATGTATGTAGTAGGTTTAACATAATAGAAGAGAGGATAAAGATTTCAAGCCAAGAGCAAGGGATTTTTTAAAAGACCAATAATATTTGAAAAAAAAAGTATCAAAAAGAACTTGTAAAAACTAAAGAAAACAACTGAAATTAAAGTCTAAACAATGGCTTTTTCAGAAGATTTGATACAGCTGAAGAAAGATTTAGTAAACTGGAAATTAGATTTAAAGAATGAATCCATAATGCAACACAGAGAGACAAAGAAATGAAAGATACTGAATAATAGTTAGGAGTCATAAATAACAAAGTAAAAAGCTCAAAAATATGTCTAGAGTCCCAGAAAAAAAAAGAGAGAGAAAATGGGTGACAGAAAACTTGAAGAAGAAATGGCTGAGCATTCTTAAAGAACTGATGAGAAATATTAAGCCCCAGATTTATGCAGTCTAAGAAAATCAAAATTTTATCAAAACATTTTAAAAATAAAATTGACTTATATACTATTAGAGTGTTAGCTCTTATACTATAAACATGTGTCTTTTTCACAGTCTATTTAGTAGCATATTTTTCGATTTCTGTGCTTTTTGTCCGTGATTTTGCAGTTTAAAATTCTCCTCAAGCATAGTGCTGAAATACTGTTAGTGTTCCTAAGAACAAGAAGACTATGATGTGTCTTTAGGGGAAAATATATGTGTTACAGAAGCTGCATTCAGATGTGAGTACAGTGCTGTGGGCTGCAAGTTCAATGTTAATAAATCAACAATATAGATTAAATAAGGTATTTTTAAACAGAAACACATACAAAACAAGGTTATGTATTGATAAGCTGATGAAAATGTTGTGACCACATGCTCATGGAACCTCACCATTTATTTTCTCTAGGAGAAGTGGCTCAGTATTTAATAATTCAGTGTTAACAGTGAGTTTATAGAATATTATTACGGCAAATAATGAACCTAGGAGGAATAAAATGGAAGCCAGAGAACAGTAGAATGGTATCTTCAACATGCAAAAAGAAAATAATTATCAACATAGAATTGTGTATTAAAGAAAATCATTCTCACAAATAAGGGTGACAACAAGATATTCTTCAGAGGAACTATGACTAAAAATGTTTACTTTCCATAAATTCTACTTAAATTCCTTTTTTTTTTTTTTTTTTTTTGAGACGGAGTCTCCCTCTGTCGCCCAGGCTGGAGTGCAGTGGCGCGATCTCGGCTCACTGCAAGCTCCGCCTCCCGGGTTTACGCCATTCTCCTGCCTCAGCCTCCCGAGTAGCTGGGACCACAGGCGCCCGCCACCTCGCCCGGCTAGTTTGTTGTATTTTTTAGTAGAGACGGGGTTTCACCGTGTTTGCCAGGATGGTCTCCATCTCCTGACCTCGTGATCCGCCCGTCTCGGCCTCCCAAAGTGCTGGGATTACAGGCTTGAGCCACCGCGCCCGGCCCTTAAATTCTTTAAAATGTATTTCTAGAATAAGCAAATTTTAATTGATAAATATAGGGTGTATGATTTCCAAAATAATAGAGAAAAATAATATAATTTTAAAAATTAGTGTAAAATAAGATATGAAAGGAAAGTGAAAGAAACATAGAACAAGTGGAACAATTATAAAGCACAAAATAAGATGCTGAAAATAACCCAAATATTTTAGTAATTACAAAAATATAACTATGCTAAAAACTCCATTTAAGAGGCCAAATTGCTAGACTGGAACTTTTAGATCTAGCTCTATGCTGTTGATAAGAGACACATTTAAAATATAATGAGATGATAAAATTTAAAATATAAAGATGGAAAAAATATACCATATAAATACTAACAAAGTTCAAATAAGTATATTAAGGTAAAAATTTCTAAGTCTTACATAATGATAAAAAAGTTAATTGATCAAAAACATACAATCTATTTCTACCCACCAGCACAAAATAATATGACCTTAATAATATGAGGCAAGAATTAAAGAATTATAAAAAGAAAATAGAAAAAAAAATCAGCAAATTTCCAAATACTGATTCATACAGTCAATATTCTTCCCTACAATGCAATTAAATAGGAAATGAGTAATCAAAGGGAAAAAAATTAAATCTATATATTTAAACTATTTGAAATATTCTTAGTTGTACAGTGTTCAAAGGAGAAATCATAATGGACTTTAGAAAATACTTTAGAAAACCAATGAACTAAGCATCTAACTTCAGAAGTTAGAAAGAAAACAACAGGCCAGGTGCGGTGGCTCGCGCCTGTAATCCCAGCACTTTGGGAGGCTGAGGTGGGCGGATCACAAGGTCAGGAGATCGAGACCATCCTGGCTAACACGCTGAAACCTTGTCTGTGCTAAAAAAAAAAAAAAAAAAATACAAAAAAATTAACCGGACGTGGTGGCAGGCGCCTGTAGTCCCAACTACTCGGGAGGCTGAGGCAGGAGAATGACGTGAACCGGGGAGGCAGAGCTTGCAGTGAGCCGAGATCATGCCACTGCACTCCAGCCTGGGCAACAGCAATACCCTGTCTCAAAAAAAAAAAAAAAAGAAAAAAGAAAAAAAGAAAACATAATAAGATGTATAAAAAGACAAATATAAGGGACTACTGACAGAAAACATTCTATGATAGCTCTTAAGATTTCTGCATCCTTGAGCACACAACCAGCATAATCTATTTCAGTTGAGTGTGGATGTGCCTGACTTAATTAGTTGAGCCCTTTAAAAGAGGGTTTGGAGGTCAGAGACAGAGGTCTGATAAATTCAAAGGTTCAGCAAGTGCTCTTCTTCTGTCCTGGAGGTATGCAAATAGTCATGTTGTAAACTGCTTGGCAAAGAACTGTGTTTAGCTGTAGAAGTTGAGGAGCCAACAAGCAAATAGGAATTCAGCCATGTAACTATAGGGAAATGAATTCTGTCAAAACCAGTGAGCTTGGAAGAAGAGCTCATGCCTTATGATAGCCCCAGCTCCACCTTAGCACCTTGATTTCAGCCTGGTCAGACCTTGAGCAGAGCATACAGCTAAGCATACCCAGACATAAAACAATAAAATTTTGAGATACTCAGTTTGCAGCCATTTGTCACACAGTAATAAAAAATTAATACAGAATTGATTTAATGTTCTAGAAAACAAATACACAAAGAGAGAATCATCAGAGACAAAAGCTGGTTCCTTAAAAACTCTAATAAAATAGATCAAACTTTGGAAAGATAAAGTAAGAATAAAATAAAGAAGGTGAAAGTGAATAATATTAAGAATAAAAAAGCAGGTCTAACTGCACATGTTTCAGTCATTTAAAATATAATAAGAGTTTATGAAAATACATTTTAAAACTTAGATGAAATAGTCTTCAAAAACATAACTTACCAAAACTGACTTGAAAAGAAATATAGAATCAGAATTTAAATCTTCCCATAATGAAAACAACAGGCCCACACAAAAAAAGGTGAGTTCTGCTAAATATTGAGGGAACAAATAATTTCCATCCTGCAAAAATAATTCTTAAGTATAAGTAAAGAGAATATTCCCCTCAATTTATTTTAAGAGACTAGCAAAAGCATGATACCAAAATCTAACAAGAACAGTTTTTTTAAAAAAAGACCATTATAACTCAATCTCATCTATAAAAATAGATGCAAACATTGTCAAGACAAACTAGAGATATAAAAAATAAAACACATCTTGAGCTAGTAGAGTTTATCCAAGGAATGCAAGATTGGCTTAACAAAAGAAAATCAGCCGATGTTACTCATCACTAAAATAGCTTAAGGGAGAAAAATCATGTGATAATCTCAACAGATATAGAAAAGTATTAAATAAAAATTCACCATGCATTCATGATTTAAAAAATCTTGGCAATAGAAGGGAAGTCCCAAAATAGGAGCCCCCAGATCTACTGCAGTCATCCTGCTGAATGAAGAAATATTGAAGTATTTTCTTTAAATAAGGGAGATGATAAGGATGCTTATTGTTATACTACTGTTCAAACATAGTAAGGGAAGATAAAGAAATAAAAAGTACAAGGATTAGAAAGTCATTCTTAGATAATATGACCATCTGAATAGAAAATTCAAGTAAATTTAATGAAAAATTTTTACAATTCATGAGAAAAATTAGTAAGGTTGATATAAAATGAATATATAAAAATTAGTTACACTTCTATATGCCAGCAAAACAGCTAGAAAACGTAATTTAAATGATATCACTTATCATAGCACTAAAATACAAAGTATCAAGGAATATAAGCCTTAGAAAAGATGTATAAGATTTTCATGAAAAAATTATAAAATTATATTGAAACACATTAAAGCAAACTTAAAATAGATGGTCAGATATACCATGTTCATGGATTGATTTAATCAAATAAAAAAATATAAATTTTCCTCAGATTATCTATTGATTTAGTGTGATTGCAGTAAAGATGCCAACCATATTTTTGCTTTTATTTTAATTTTTTGTGAAGTGTGACAAGCTTATTCTAGGATTTTTTTTGGAAAGCAAAAAGCAAAGAATAAATAACCAAAATGCTATTGAAGGCAAAGAACGAGGTAGAGAGACTTGCCTTACGAGACAAGGTTATCTTATTTAAGACATTGTGGTATTGGTGCAAGAATGGACAAATAGAAAAATGGAATAGAACAGACAGCCCAAGAACAGAACACCATGCGTATGAAAAGTTGTTTTATGACTGAGTGGGCACTGCAGACCAGAAGGGACAAGAAGGATTTTTTAAATAAGTGAATCAGTTATCCCAATGGGGAAAAATAAAATAAAATTAAGACCCTAGAGCATATCATACTCAAGAAGCAATTCCAAGTGGATTAAAGACTTTCATGTGAACAGAAAAATAGTAAACAAATTTGTAGAAGAATACATATTTTTTCAACATTAGGATAAGAGAGTATTTCTTTAAAGGATACAGAAAATGCAAAGAATAAAGGAAAAGATGAATAACTCGTACTGCATTAAGAATTTATATTTACTGAAAGATATAAAGACAGTTAAAAAGATAAGCCATAAACTGTCAGTTGACACAATTTGCAACCCATATAATTGATAAAGGATTAATATACAATTTATAAATAACCTTTATACTAAAAATTAAAACATCTCAGTAGAAAATAGGCAAAAATACCAGAATAGGCATTTCACGAAAGAATGAACACGGTCAACAAACATGAACAAAAGCTCAATCTCCTTAGTAGTCACAGAAATTCAAATTAAAATTACAAAATACCATTCTACACATACTACACTGGCAAATTGAAAATGTGTGACAATATATCATAGACTACATAGCATGAGGAATTTTTTAATTAAAAAAATGAAAATGTGTGACAATATAAAGTGTGACGAGATTGTGGAGAAACCAGAAATCGTATACGGTGCTTTAAGAGGTGTATGTTGGTATAACCACGTTATAAAACTCTCAGGTATTATGTAGTAAAATTGAAAATAAGCAAATTCTATGTACCAGCATACCTACATCTAAATAGGTAGAAGGGAAATTGTTGCACATGTACTCCAAAACACAGGTAGAAGAATGCTCCTGGAAGCCCTATCTATAACAGAAAAGATATAAAGATATAAACAATCTAAGTGGACATCAAGAAAAAAGTAGATAAATCACGTGTGATATATTCTTGTAATGGCAAACTATACTGCAGTGAAAATGTATGAAATACAGTTACTTATATTTGTTTAGATGATTCTCACAAACCATGTGTTCAGCACAAATGCAAAACAGTTTCCATTTGTTTAACTGTTATATATTTAGTAAATTAGGATTAAGCTTTGAGTTAAATGTCAAGTATGCAGTAAATGTAAATTGTATAAACATATAGTATTGAAATGATATGTTTAAATACCTGTTTTCTGCATTAGACTGTGAAGTATTCTAGGATAGGCATTTATCTTCCTCAACTTTGTTTTCCCAGTATTTAGCACAGGCAATGTACATAATAGATGTTGCCTTAGGCTGAGTTTTTTCCCACAGCTGATCCTGAAACAAAGTCTTGGGTGCAAGTGGTTTATTTGGAGTGAGTCCAGCAAGCAGGAATGAGGTAGTAGGAGAGAGAAAGAAAAAAAGAAAGAAGAAATCTAGCACAATGATAAGTCGTCAAGGTGTCAATACTATAGACAACTGTGCATTATCCCACTGGACCATCTGAGGATCCTTGTGAAACGCCTTGGGAAACATGTATCCATTAGTTCCCATCCTCCATTTGTCAAGGATGTCCAAGACTTTAACTTTCTTTGAGACAGAATTGCACATGGCAGAGTGTAGAGCAGATTCTTTCTGGCAACAAACGTTCTGATTCAGAAAAGCTCTGGGACAGAAAGTGAGAGGTAATTGGTGTGAAGCTCCAGGCCAGTTGCTGACAGGCTATACCTACAGGAAGCTAGTCAAGGCCTTCTAATAAATGACTGCCAAGGAAGTGGCTACATCATTACTGAAAAAGAAAGAGAACTAATATTGACTGAGGGTTTAGTATATGGCAGCCACTTTGTGTATATTCTCTTATTTAATCTTCAGAACAACTTTGACCTAGGACTTTTAGCTCCATATTTACTTATTAAGAAAATTATGGCCAGGAGCCATGGCTCACACCAGTAATCCCAACACTTTTAGGGGCTGAGGCAGGAGGATCACTTGCACTCAGGAGTTCAAGAACAGCCTGGGTAACATGGCAAAATCTTGTCTGTACAAAAAATATGCATAAAAATTAGCCAGTCGTGGTGTGGCACACTTGTAGTCCTAGCTACTCAGGAGGCTGAAGTGGGAGGATCACTTGAGCCCAGTAGTTGAGGCTGCAGTGAGCTATGATCGTACCACTGCACTCCAGCCTGGGCCAAAGAGAGCAAGATTCTGACTCTTTAAAAAGAAAAAGAAAAAAAAAGAGAGAAAAATATGCTTACCGAAAGTTAAAATCACTTTCCAAAGCCTCAAAATTATAATGTGGTAGAGTAAGCATTTGGGAGCAAATCTGTCTCAAAAGCCAGAGCTGCTTCTACTATACCAGCAAGCTGATATTATTGCATAATTGAAAGTGCCTGAAGAGCAAACGTATTTCAGGAAAGATAAATAGGAAGCCAAAAGGTGGGGAAAACTAAAAAGAAATGTACTTGAGAGTAACATAATGTAATTCACAGTTGGAATAGAACCAATATAAGTAAACATGTCAAAATAATTTGTCCTACAGTGGTTTTTGTATTTGTAAAGAAAAGTTACCAAAACCTAGAAACCAGTTTGTTCTTTATTCCCCTTTTTCCTAATATTGGCTGTTTTTCAAACTATATGATTCACTACACTGGTAAAAAGTGTTTCTAACAGTTCATAATGCTGAATTTAGAACTTGTATACACCTTTCTGTCACTCTACAATAAGCTGTATAAAATGCAATGTCCTGTCTCCTTCTTGTCATTTCTCATAATTAATATAATTATAATTACATTCTTATAATTAATTCTCAGTCACCTCAAAAAATACCTCTGGTCCTTCTAACTCATTTTCCAAATTGAACCCCAAGGTAAGCAGAAGAAAGAAAATAATAAAACTCAGAGCTGAACTCAAAAAGAAAACATAAAAACAATGGAGAAAATCAATGAAACCAAAAGCTGGGTCTTTGAGAAGTCTGGTAAAATTGATAAACTTAGGGAGCTCATGAGAAAAAAGAGAAGATACAAATTACCAACATCAGGAATGTTAAAGGTGACATCATTACAGGCTGTACTGGTACTAAAAAGATAATAAGGGAATATAATGAACAACTTTATGCAAACTACCAAAGCTCACTCAAGAAGAAATAAAGAGTTTAAATAGCCCTTTATCTATTAAAGGAACAGAATTTGTACTTAAGAAACCTTCCCACAAAGAAAACTTTGGGTCTGGATGGCTTCAATGATGAATTATACCAAATAATTTTGAAAGATGTAATACAGATTCTATTCAGATGCTTCCAGAAAATTGAAGAGGAGGGAACACTTTACAACTTATTCTAGAGGCCAGCATTAGCCTGATACCAAAACCTGACAAAAAACTTATTTAAAAAAAGAAGACTACAGATTAATATCATTCGTAAACACAGATACAAAATTTCTAAACAAAATTTTAGGAAATCAAGTCCAACAATAATAAAAAATTGTATCTTATGGCTCATTGAGTCAAGTGAGACTTATCTCAAGAATGCAAGGTTGATTTAACATTTATAACTCAAACAACTTAATTCCCCCGTTAGCAAAAAAAAAAAAAAAAAAATTTAAAGTCATATGATCATTTCAATAGACTCAGAAAACAGTTGGAAAATTCTAATATTCATTCATCTACACTGAGTATGAATCTTAGCATACTAGGAAAAGATGAGAACGTCCTTGATATGAAAAATGGCATCTATGAATAACCTTCAGGTAATATACTTAATAGTCCAAGACTGAATGCTTTCCACCAATATTGGGAAGAAGACAAGGATGCTAGTCCTCTCCACTTCTACTCAACATTGTTCTAGAGGTTTAGCTAACTGGCATAAGGCAATAAAAGGACATTAAAGTTATCAAGATTGGGAAGGAAAAAGTGAATGGTTTCTATTCACAGACAACATGTAGAGAAATTGATGAAATCTACCAAGAAACTACTAATAAATGAGTTTAGAAAGGCTTCAGGATACAAGATCAATGTACAAAAATCAATTGTATTTGTACTAGCAACAAACAATCAGAAGCTAAAATGAAATAAACAATACAATTCATACTAGCATCAAAGTATATTAAATACTTTGGGGAAAATCTGACAAAGGATGTACAAGACCTGTACACTGAAAGCTACAAAACATAACTGAAAGTAAAAACCTAAGTAAATAGACTGGTATATTGTGATATTATGTTTATGGGTCATTAGATCCAATATTGTTAACATGTTAATTTTTCCCAAAATTGATCTATGGATTCAATGCATTCCCAGTCAAAATCCTAGCAGTGTTTTGAATAAATTGGCAAGGTGATTCTAAAATCCACATGGCAATGTAAAGAATCTGGAGAAGTCAAAGCAACCTAGTCAAATGAGAATAAAGTGGAGGATTAACACTACCTAATTTCAGAACTTATAAAGCTATAGTAATTATGATTCCATGGTATTGGTGTAAGAAAGACAAATAGATCAATGGTACAGGACAAAGAATTCAGATATAGACCCATATACATGTGGACAATTGATTTTCAACAAAAGTACATGAACAATTCAGTTTATACCCACAAATTACCTACATATAAGAAACAGTGGTCTTCATTCTTTTTCCCCCTACTCTCATGCTTTAAGTTGCATTGTTTCTTCTTTGTTAGAACATCATGCATTTACATATTATTCTTCCACCAGTGTTTCCATCCTTGTTAATATTGCTCTATATTTCAATATATTAAGTTCTCATCATCTTTTGCTAAAGTTTCCACAGTTATTTATCGGTTGGAAAAGCTCATCATTAGTAGATTCTTCAGAAAGTGCTGCTGTATTTGTTGAGTTGTTGCACATTCAAAACTGTTTTTTCATAAATAGTCTTGATATTTGGAGAATATCCTGGCTGCATTAGTAAATCCTTGCATCACCCTTTATTTCCTTGAGTTTCTTGAAAATGTTACTTCATTACTGCCTCCCTTTATATGTTGTTCTTGAGAAATCTGATGCTAGCCTAATTTTCTGACTTTTACGGGTAGTGTGATCTTTTTGCCTGGAGACTCTGATGATTTTTCCTTATTTTACTAGGATATGTATCATAGTTGATGCTTCCAAATTCCAGGACTGTAGCCTCAAGCTCATCCTCCTGCCTCAGCCTCCAAGCAGCTGGGATTACAGGCTGACCAGAACCAGGACCTGGATAGCCCTTTCAGTAAGAAGACAAGTTTTCTTTTGTTTGCAGAAATATTTCTTATATTATAGTCTTAAATATTAGTTCTGTACCTTTATTTTGTTTTTCCTTCTTCAGGAACTCCATTACATGTGTATTGGACCTTCACTGCCTGTTGTTCACTTTTATCACTTCTTCTCTGATTTTTTATTTCTTTCTTTGTCTCATTTTTATTTTCTTTGTCGTTTTCTTACCTTGATGTTCATTATCAGATTTCCATTTAACTCTGCTCACTCAGCCCCTTATAATTTGTTCTTGAATTTCTTTCTGAACGTATTTACTTTTTATTTAATTCATATTTTATTCTCACTTTTCCCAGTTTCTTTGTTTTGTCCATTTTTAATGTTACAATTTTTGACTGCAGGTATTTTTAATATCTTAAGATCCTTTTATTAGAGAATATTTACTTCAGTTTGGAGTGCTGTATTACAATTTTCTTCTGCTTCATTGTTGGTTTTGGATGAAGAATATTTACTAACTGTAATGTTTTGATACGTTTTCTGTTTTTTTTTCTTACAGTAGCTTTGAATGGAGTTGATTTGACTGCTTTCTATCCCTAGGTACTTTCTGGACAGGGTTTCTAGTCCTTCTTTGTATTAGAGTGAAGTGTAGATTCTTCAATGTCGGTAGCAGGTGAGGTGATGATGTGTCTTGTTTCTTTTGTTTCTATGTTTATTACTCACTCCTGGCCTGGCCAGGTACCTCACACTCACCCTTAACTTCCCACATGTGACTGATTGGACATGTGTTCTCTCTGGCAAAGATACAGTTGAATAGTTTGTGCTTTTCTCAAGGAAGATACAGTTAATGATTTCCCCAGCTGTGCTTTCAATATACCCAAATGAACATTCTTTAAAAGTCCAAGACACATATAAAGGGTGACTGGGAAATGCAGAAGAAATTTTAATATAAAAAGAAATGAGAATTGAAATATAGAAAACACTAGACTTATTTGGAATTCTAAAACCTTTTTTAACAACTTTTAGTTGCGTCCCAAGTTTGTAGAACAATATAAGTACATTGATCTAGGAGGAAAACCTCCAATTACTAGGAAAATGTTTTTCCTGTAAATCTCAACAAGGCCTGAATTTACTTCAGGATGTCTGATTTGCTGACCATTCACTCTGCACTGTTGGCTCTTTACAGCTTTTCTCTAGAACCCTTCCAGGGTTATATCACATTCTGAAATCAGTAACCATACTCTCACATAATCACATGATTCTTTGACCAAAGTCATATCAGTGCATCAGGTTACTACCTCATAAGATGCATTAGATGTACAGACTTTTTAAAAAAACAAACCCAAGTTAGCCATCCAGTAAATAATAGGCCATGAAGGTTTGTTTTTCCATCAACAAAATTTCCTTCAACTAACAGGCATTGTGCTAGTTGTTGAGGTCACAAAGGCTGAAGGCATGGGCTCTGCTCTTAGGCAGACAGACAGATTATCAAGTATGCTGAAAATTACAGGTGCTGTGATTTTAAAATGCACAGAGTACAGGGGCATAGATGGAAGAATGATTCAGTTTCAGTGGTGAATTATAAAAAAAATTTGTAAAGGAGATTACACAGAAACTACTAGAAAGGAATCAGTACCAAATGCCAAAGCATAGGTAGCCTGCTTGTGATTGTAATTTATGTCACTTCTCCTAATCCACTGACCTCTACTAGCCAGAAATGCAAGAGACCTGAGTGCTATTCACTACTCATTCCATCTCTGTATGCTCCAAACACTTGCTCTATTCCAACCAGTCTCACCCCTGTCTCTGCAATGTTGTCTTTCTCCCCAGGTCTCTTTTTGCTACATTATCTCCTCTGGCCTTCAATCTGTCTACATGATAATCTCACTAGAAATCAGACAACAATACTTCCATTCTTCAAAAGCCAACTTACAACCTACTTTCTTGAGGAATCAATTTAAATCTCCTTAGAAACAGGCAAGTGGTCTTATATGAATTCAAGTGTAATAGCTACACGTTGACTGTAATCTGTCAGGTTGGATGAGACCAGCCTTGAAGAGGACACCTCCGTTCCTCATCTTTGATATTATCACCCCAGAGCACCTAATACATAACCCTATAGTCTGGGACCTCTGTAAGCTCTCGGCAAATGCCACTTGTATTTAATCAAATTAAATGAAGAGTTTGTGCCTTAGTTCCTTCACCTATAAAATAAAAATAATCACTATCTCTTCTCTTCCAAATAACTGCTAAGTAAGCCACCCTATCCTTGGCACATAAGATAGTAACAGCCATGTAATAGGATCTTAGTAAATATTTGCTGAATGAATAAGTGAAGAGGCTACCTTCTAAGACATCTGAGATGAGGCATTGTATTTGAAGTTTTCAGAACTCAAAAAGTACCAGATTTCTAATTAAAAATAGGCCTCATGGTACCTCCTTATCTTTTAATAAAACATTTCTACAGTTTTTAAGATTCTACATTAACAGTATTACTCAGCAAGTAAAAACACTGAGAAACAGAGAAATAATTCTACCAGAATGAGAAGCATTAAAACAGAATATAATCTCAGACCATTTACACTGGGAACATGTTCCCTTGCCTAGGAATGACTATGAATTTTGGAGGAGTAAGATTTATGTGCCCAGTAAAAATAGCTGTTTGCTGGATGTGTGCTATTTTGCATATTAGAGGAGAAAAGTTAAAGGTAAAGTGTATTTTTTAAAAATTTTGGTCCATATAGAATTCATATAGAAGAGTATAGATACAGCTAAACAATCCTGAAAAATAATTTTAAAAGCATATTTTCTCATTAGAAACTTGTCCATATTCAAAGTCATCATAAATAAAACAGCAAATTTTTTCATGCTACAACAAATAAATAAGTCAATGGAACTTTTAGAGTGTCCAGAAACAGTCTTACTCATATGTAGGGCCTTGATATATGATAAAGATGGCACCAAAAACCAGTGGGGAAAGACACAGTCTTCAAAAAGTGGGTGAGAATAATTGTTCACCACATAGAAAAAATAAAATTAGATTCCTTCCTTCATGTCATACATAAAAATAAAATTCCGGATATATTAAACAACCAAATATAAAATGTAAACTTTACAACTATTTTTACCAAAAATGGGGATAACATATTGAAGATTTTGAAGTTAAGAGTGGCTTAAGTTACAAAAAATGTAACTCATAGTGGAAAAGGTAGACTTTTTTTTAGATAAAAATTCATTTTTGCCTATGGCAAAGGACATCATAGGGAAAGTTAAAAGGACAACTGAAGCCAAAGCAAGACTAAGCAAAAAGGAGGTATCTGGAGGCATCAAATTTACTGACTTCGAACTATACTATAAGGCCATAGTCACCCAAAGTGCATGGTACTGGTATTAAAATAGGCCTATAGATCAATGGAACAGAGAAACCAGAAATAAAGCCAAATACTTATAGTCAACTGATCTTTGATAAAGCAAACAAAAACATAAAGTGGGGAAAGCACACCCTATTCAACAAATGGTGCTGGGATAATTGACAAGCCACATGTAGAATAATGAAACTGGATCCTCATCTCTCACCCTATACAAAAATCAATCAAGATGGATCAAAGACCTAAATCTAAGACCTGAAACCATAAAAATTCTAGAAGATAACATCGGAAAAACCCTTCTAGACATTGGCTTAGGCAAAGACTTCATGACCAAGAACCCAAAAGCAAATGAAACAAACAAACAAAAAAAGATAAATAAATGGGACTTAATTAAACTAAAAAGTTTCTGCACAGTAAAAGAAATAATCAGCAGAGTAAATAGATAGCCCACAGAGTGGAAGAAAAATATTTGCAATCTATATTGGACAAAGGACTAATATCCAGAATCTACAAGAAACTCAAACAAATCAGCAAGAAAAAAACAAACAATCCCATCAAAAAGTGGGCTAACGACATGAATAGACAATTCTCAAGTGAAGATATACAAATGGCTAACAAACATATGGAAAAATGCTCAACATTACTAATTATCAGGGAAACGCAAATCAAAACCACAATGCGATACCACCTCACTCCTGCAAGAACAGCCATAAAAATTTTAAAAATAACAAATGTTGGTGTGGATGTGGTGAAAAGGGAACACCTTTTTACACTGTTGGTGAGACTGTAAACTAGTACAACCACTATAGAAAACAGTTTGGAGATTCCTTAAAGAACTAAAAGTAGATCTACCATTTGATCCAGCAGTCTCACTCATGGGTATCTACCCAGAGGAAAAGAAGTCATTATACAAAAAAGATACTTGCACATGCCAGTTTCTAGCAGCACGGTATGCAATTGTAAAAATTTGGAATCAGCCTGAATGTCTATCAATCAATGAGTGGATAAAGAAAATGTGATATACATGCACCATGGAATACTACACAGCCATAAAAAGGAATGAAATAATGGCATTTGGAGCAACCTGGGTGGAATTGAAGACCATTATTCCAAATGAAGTCACTCAGAAATGGAAAAACCAAACATTATATGTTCTCACTTGTAAGTAGGAGCTAGGCTATGAGGACACAGAGGCATAAGAATGATACAATGGACTTTGGGGACTCAAGGGAAAGGGTGAGGGGGGTGAGGGATAAAAGACTATGCACAGGGTGCAGTGTACACTGCTTGGGTGATGGGTGCATGAAAATCTCAGAAACCATCATTAAAGAATTTATTCATGTAACTAAACACCATATGTTCCTCAAAAACCTATTGAAAAACAAAAGGACAAAGAATGGAAAAAAATCTGCAGTGAAATGACACTTAAAGAATTAAAATATATAAATATTCATAACAGTTCCAATAGAGAACATTCCAACAGAAAACATTCCAATAGAAAAATTAGCAAGATAGAAATTGGTAATTGTCAGAAGAAATACAAATAGCTAATAAATACATAAGAATATATTTAACCTCAGTAGGTATTTAACGTCAGTAGGTAGAAACTGAAAATGAAATAAAAACAATAACCATGTGACACCACTTACCTTATATTATCAGATTAATTTTAAAAATGAGTGTATTCTGCCAAATGTTGGCAAGAATGCAAAGAAACAGAAACTCACACTCTTAATGTGGGAACGTAAATGCCCTCCAGCTTTACTTAGACAGCAACACGGCAACTGTATCATATGTGGAGGGTTGCAAAAATGGCCACCATCCTTCACTTCTCCCATTTGCATACTCTTTATGTTATTTTGCCCATCATTTCATCAAGAGGTGGGGTCCATTTCTTCTCGTCTTCCATCTAGGCTGACCTTTTATTCTATTGCTTTTACCGATAGATTGCAGCAGAAGAGTCATTGTGTCTCAAGAGTACTTTCACTCTTTCACTGGCTCTCTTGCTTCCGGCAACTGCCATGAGAACAAGCCTGCTGAAGAAAGAGAGACCACATGGAGCAGAGATAAGCTGTCCCTGTTGAGGCAATCCTAGACCAGCCAACCAGGCTAGCAACTGATCACAGGTGCATGAGAAAAAGCAACTATAAATTATCTACTCCAGAACAAATGTTTCATGTTCAGGAATCTCATGTTCCTCAGAAGGATCATTTGTGGACATAAAAGCGATGCTCCACGGCAGCATCTCCTGGAACCCCATCCTAATACAGTGCTACGACCCCCCAAGAAGTCCCCTGAACAATTCTGATGATATGGTTTGGCTGTGTCCTCACCCAGATCTCATATTGAATTGTAGCTCCCATAATTCCCATGTGTTGTGAGAGGTTTCCAGTGGGAGATAATCGACTCATGGGGGCGGGTCTTTCCCGTGCTATTCTCGTGATAGTGAACAAGTCTCATGAGATCTGATGGTTTTATAAAGGGGAGTTTCCCTGCACAAGTGCTCTCTATTGCCTGCTGCCATGTAAGATTTGCTTTTCACCTTCTGCCATGATTGTGAGGCCTCCCCAGTCAGTTGGAACTATGAGTCCATTAAACTTCTTTTTCTTTATAATTTACCCAGTCTTGGATACGTCTTTATCAGTAGTGTGAAAATGGACTAATACACCTGACATGCATACCTAATTGTGAGGCCTTTTGGTATATTATCAAATTAGGCAAAAAGCTGGTAAGTTTGTTTCATTTGCTCAACTGTTTTGGCAGAATACACACATCAGGTCTGTTATACCCAGAAGAACATCAGTCTCTGAAGATTGATTCTTTCATGATTTTTCTGGAAAAATCTTGGTTGAATTCAAGAATCAATGGTCAAATGAAATGATTTCATCTGCTGAGATAAGAAGCTGGTGCACTAGATTTTTATGCATTTTCAAACTACAGAAAAAGAAATATTTTCTAAACACTGGAATTAAGTAAGGCAATTTTATATACATTTATTTCTGGAAATAAAAATTCAGATGTGGCTAACAAAAGGAGGTAGATTAAAAGTCTCAAGGGTACATTTTTTTTTCAGGCCAACAGGATCCTTAGGGCCTGACAGCAGCAACAACTATTATGATATATTAAGAATTATACTAAATGCTTAGCATACATTATCTCAATGTTTCAACAACCCTAAAATACAGCTATTATTTCCAATTTACAGATGATGATGATGCTGGGGTATAAAGAAATTTAAGTCACTTGTCTGTGGTCACAGAGTCAGTAATTAGTGAAACCTTGCTTTAAACAGACATCTGACTCCAAAAACTCATTCTCCCAACTACCAAAATCTGCTGCAGTAAAACAAACACACGCACACACACAAACCATTGCATAATGCTGTGAGGTTCACAGGATCTTTTGTCATACATTATTTGACTTGATTCCTACAAAACTCTTATTTGTGTGTTTATTTATTTATTTATTTTTGAGACAGGATCTGGCTTTGTTGCCCAGGCTGGATTGCAGTGGCACCAATCCAGTGCCACTTCAGCCTCCACCTCCTGGGCTCACGGGATCCTTACATCTCAGCCTCCTGAAGAGCTGACAGGAGCATACTACCATGCCTGGCTAATTTTCTTTTTTAAGTTTTTTGGAAAAACAGAGTCTCTCTATGTTGACAGGGCTGGTCTGAAACTCCTAGGCTTAAGTAATTCTCCTGCCTCTGCCTCCCAAAGTGTTAGGATTACAGGTGTGAATCACTGTGCCTGGCACTATAAAATTCTTACAACTCCCATCTTACAGGTGAGCTTACTGAGACTCAGACCAAGAAAGTGTCTATTTCCAAAGTCACAAAGTTTGTATGTAGTGGAGCTGAGACAAAATGTCCCAAATCCATATCCTTTCCAGCAGGTCAAGCTGCTAGATGCTTCAGTTATCATAAGCAGATATTAGAGAATATGATGAACTATGAGATAAATTATTCATAGAGGAATAGAGAAAGAGACGATGGATACAGGGATTTTTTTCCACTGAGGCTTGACTCAGACAAGCAGTTGTGGGGCCACTTTGCAAGAATTTCTTTGGAGTAAGCTCTGACTTCCTTCCCTCTGGTGGAGGAGGACCAGGACCAGGATCTGGGGTTCCTGAATTTAGCAAAATGAACAAACAAAGGAAGAAGATGGAGACCACTCCCAAGAGCAATGGGGAAGGTAAAATATCTGACCCAGTCTATAAGCATTCTTCTCCTGGGGCCTGGCCTGGATAAGTACCAAGGGCAGGGGCGGAGCCAGTGACAAGAAGGACTAAGCATATGAGCCTGGTGGGCTCAAGGTAACAGAATGAAAGCATGCCCACAGTGACTGTTAGCTGCCTCCTGTGCCCCAGCTGGAGTGACTCGGAGAACTGCAATGTAATATGTCAAATCAAGATGGTAGAAATGTTATCCAAATTGATATCTGGCAAATTGATCACAATTATTTTTCCCTTACATTGAAGAAGCTATTGCCACGTGCAAATAGTGATAGAACTGCTACTGATATTAGTCTGAGAAACTTCCTCAATTTTTGGAGGCTGATGGACACTCAGAAAGTGATTTAAATGTAAACAACTTGTTCAATGCTTTATTTTACAATTGAGGAAGTGTGTTAGTGGTAACTAATGGGAGCTGGGCGCAGTGGCTCACGCCTGTAATCCAAGTATTTTGGGAGGCTGACGTGGGAGGATCACTTGAGCTGGAGAGATTGAGGCTGCAGTGAGCCGTGATTGTGCCACTGAGCTCCAGCCTGGGCGACAAAGTGAGACTCTGTCTACAAAAACAAACAAAACAAAACCCTAGTGCGAATGTCTCTCCAGTCTGGCTATCATCAGTC
The DNA here is from genome assembly GCF_003255815.1 of Theropithecus gelada. NCBI lineage: Eukaryota > Metazoa > Chordata > Mammalia > Primates > Cercopithecidae > Theropithecus > Theropithecus gelada. The sequence continues at coordinate 67,576,320 of NC_037685.1, forward strand.
ATGACAGTCATACTTCTGTCATTGTCTCCTTGATCAGGAAAGGGAAAGGAACTATGCCATGGGGGCAGAGACAGCTCTTCTCTGGGAGCAGGGCTTTACTGAGCTGTGACGCTCTCCCCAGCCCAGGGGCAGGAGTTGAACGTATCACTTGAATCACTTCTAGTTTCTACATGCAAAAGCAGTCCCTGAAAGCAATTTCCAGGCGCCGGCTCACAGGATGCGTGTAAAAGCCTGGTCACGCCTCCCGCGTGGAGGATGGAGACGATTACTAATCACCAGCCACCTCCGAGTGACAGCAGAGGCAGGGGAGACTCGGGGCCCAGCTGTCAGGCGCAAGGACAGAGGTCGGCGCGGGGTCTCCCCGGAGCAGGAGGGAGCAGCGGGTGACAGGTGCAGCCGCGCCATCCCCAGGCATCCCGGAACCTGGCCTGGAGGCTGCTGTGGGATCCGCAGCCCTGCGCGCTGGGGAGGCGCTGCAATGACCTGGCGGCGGCGCCTTCTCCCAGGTCCCCAAATAGAAACAGCCCCAGTGCCCTCTCTCCGACCCCACCAGGGCCGCTACCGCGCTCCTCCTTACTCAGACCAGGCTCTACCGACTCCGCAACAGCTGCTCACCCCGCTTGAGATGCAAAAGGTCTGTGTGAATACAATCAGGGGATGCATATTTGCATGCCGGAATTCACACCCGAGCATGATTTTCACCGCGTGATTGACTTAGGTGAATTTAAAATACCCCGAGCCTCATAAATAAATTGCGTTGGGGCTTTAAATTGGCAAAATGAGTTACTGACTTCTCTGACTCTACTTAACATTGCACCTACCTATGTTTTGAGGAAGTGGAGGGGGAAAGTCTTTCATGATTGTCTTAGACTCCAAGTCATTAGGTCTATTAGTTTGTTTCTTTCTTTTCTCATCAATACGATTGACTTGATCTCGCACTTCCCCAGGCAGCTTTCTGTAATTCAGGGTCTTTGGAACTAACTAATAAAGTACAATCAGTGCCAATGTGAGAAAAATAATTACAAGAACATATACCATGTTTAGAAATAGATTTAAATACTCAAAGTCCCTAAATCATTCATTCCTTAAAAACAAGTGAAAGAGTCTGTAAGAGAAAAGCACCATGTGCTGAGGATAATACACAAAAAATTTGACCTTAACAAATTTCTGAGATAATAAGCTCTCTATTTTAGGTCATTAAAAAAAACTCGAAATTTTACGGAGTTTGACGTTGCCAGTTTGATCACAGTCATTGACTGCTGAAACAGATGCCAATGATCAAGTTGTCCATAAAAAAGAATAAGCCTTCTTTCATAATGAGGCCTGTGATGAACTGAATAAATAAGTTAGCCAAGCAAATTTCTGGAATAAAATACTTCATGCAGAGAGAATTGCAAGTGCAAAGCCCTGAGGTGGGGTTGTTCAAGTAAAACCCAGGTGACCATTGTCAATGAGCTGAGTCACACGGGGAAGAGCTGTTGGAGACGATGTCGTTGGAGAGGTTGCAAGGACTGACGTCCTAAAAGGTCTCATAGACTCATAGTAAAGACTGCTTTTCCGTGAGAGGTCATTGGAGGTTTGCAAAGAAATGGCATAATCTGATTTAAACATTAAAAAGACCGTTCTGTCCACTATGTGAAACAGATTGAGCAGGGGAAGGTGAAAGCAGTGACTAGTTAGGAGGCCATTCCCCAGGTGAGAGATATTGGTGGCCTAGACCAGGATGAGTACTGTCCTTCACTGGAGTGAAGTGGTTAGGCAATGATGACATTTTGAACTCAAAAAGTCAAGATTTGCTGATCAATGCAATGAAGAGTATGAGAGAAAGAGAAAAGGAGAGAGAGAGAGAAGCCAATGACTCGAAGATTTCTGGCTTGGTGCCAAATGGGTTTGCCATTTACTAAAAGAAAGGGAGAGGAATGGTGGGAAAGGTAATCAAAAGTTCAGCTTTTGTCTTGTGTGGTGACCCCATAGCCTTCTCTTTAACCCAGTGGCTTTCACCCAGTATTGTAATTGGCCCCCAAACTACTTGATCACTTTCTCCTTTGACTTGAAACAGATCCATTTCCAAAATCTCCCCTTTATAATCATTTTGTGTCTTCTTCATATTGTCCATTATTCAGGAAAAATTTGGCAAACGTGATCTTCAGAAGGTGGTATCATAAAAACAGTGGGGTTATTATCCTTTTGTGTCTTGGACACCAGCCATTGAGAATCACTGCTCTCACCTGAGCATTTCATTTCTGTTTTCTATGCAGGTTCTGATCCACTAAAGAAAAACGAAAAGACCTTTACACCCCCTTTAGCAAGAAATCTTCTGCTCCTGCAGGAGGGTCCACCTGAAAACAGAGGGCCCATAACACTCGTTGGGAAGCACCGATAGACACCCCAGAGTCTCCTCATCCCACTTCCTAGTAGCTCCCTGGCACCACTGTTTGATGATAGCTTGTTGAAACGGATGCCTGTTGAAATGGCAAAGGTGAACAGTGTGACGTGTCAAAAGAAACATGACTAACAGGGCCGGGCGCGGTGGCTCAAGCCTGTAATCCCAGCACTTTGGGAGGCCGGGATGGGCGGATCACGAGGTCAGGAGATCGAGACCATCCTGACTAACACGGTGAAACCCCGTCTCTACTAAAAAATACAAAAAACTAGCCGGGCGAGGTGGCGGGCACCTGTGGTCCCAGCTACTCGGGAGGCTGAGGCAGGAGAATGGCATAAACCAGGGAGGCGGAGCTTGCAATGAGCTGAGATTCAGCCACTGCACTCCAGCCTGGGGAACAGAGCGAGACTCCGTCTCAAAAAAAAAAAAAAAAAAAAAAAAGAAACATGACTAACAATAAAGATAAGCTCACAAATTATATATTTTTTCCAAAGTGAATTGGAGCTAGCTAAAATGTACCCCTCTATTTTTGTCATTCTCCTTTGTGTTCAAGAGAGAGAACAGGGAGGAGCTGCTGCTTGTGTGTTGGGAATTTCATAGAATCTTGGGCATCCCCACGAGAGTGATCGCTCATGTAAGTTGCATCCATTTTTATGAATCAGCAAAAAAAAAAAAAAAAGAAAAAGATTGAAGGCTGCTGGCTTAGCTACCTAAGGACAGCAGTGCGGAGGGACTCAGAGGAAATGGAGGACGTTGCTCCTGTGTTTGCAAAGCTTGCAATTTTATGATCTTATTAAAATAAAGCTTATTGTTTACATTTTATCCAGATATATAGACAGAGGCCAATGTATTGGGAGCATTTCCTCTACCTGTGGGGTGCTGAGTTTATAGATTTACATTAGTTTTTTCCAACGATCACCCCCTCTTGTAACATTCCTTCCTCCTGCGTCATCTCACACACAAGAGCAGTGGCTATCATCAAAGTTATTGATTTATGCCTCAAGCAGGCAGGAAGTCGAACAAAGCAGCCTGAGAAAGCAGCAGAGGCAGCTGCTCACCCAGGAGGATTTGTGGGGAGGAATCTACTGGCATAAAACTTATTTGCCCCCGCTGGCCTCAGATGAGAACAGTATCAACGACAATGATAATAGCAGCTAAGGCATAATAAATGCTTACCATGTGCCAGCCCCATTCTCTCGTTTCATTTTCCCACAGCCTTGCTAGGCAGCTTCTGTTAACTCCTCATTTTCACAGATTAGGAAACTGAGGCACAGAGGGGTCAGGGAGACTGCTCATGGCCACCCACCAGTAGGTGATGCAGCTTGCACTTCAACAGTGGTTTGTCTGACTCTAAAGCTCTAAAGCTCTTGCACTATTGGCTTCACACCCAGCCTGGCTTCAAACTTTCTTTTGAATCACTTGTTTTTGGAGCGGGGGTGGTCAGAACATACAGGAAAACAAATTATCTTCAGAAGGTTGGTAGGAAAAATCAACATTCTGCACGGTTGGTGTAGGCACAGCAATACGCAGGTTTTTGGTTGCCTTGACAAGGCTATATTGAAGACAAAAGGCTGCTGGAGTGGGTTTAACAAAGAATTCAAGAGGGGAATTGGAGACAAGTATGAACTATTTTGAAAAATTTTGCTCCAAAGGAGAACATTCCTTCAAAGGTGGTAGAAGTGAAAAATAAAGTAAGCTAAAACAAGATTCCCAGATAAATGTATTGACAATAGATCTTAACTGGTAAATAAGTGAGACGATATTCAATACAACGCTAATCTTTTGATGTTGATATTGTATGAGGCAGCCAGACTTTTCCACTGGGGGAAGGGGATATGGGATGTGGCCACTCCCCTAGATAAATTATAGAATTGAATAGAGCCGTGGTCCGGCATTATGTGCCATGCTCCTAGATTTAACATACACCAACTTTCAGCCCCATCTTTTGCCCAGAGTGCTGTGAAAACCAACGTGGAATCAAATATGTGGATCTGAGCAAAAACGTTAAAACTTTTGTTTCAAAAAGCTGGGAATTCTCAAGATCAAGACAAATGTGCAGTTATGGATGAAAAATCAACCACACGTAATCTCAGGTTTCAACTGAGTCATGTAAAAACACTTGCCACCAAGAAAACACACCTTTGTGATGCTGCAAGTGTTAAGAATAACAAGAAAGAATGTAAATAGTAAAGGAAAACCTTACGGCGGGGTAGGGCATCCCTGTATTTCCAATTATTTATATCCAGGTAACCCATACTTTTCACCCTGCCTGTCAGTCTGCTTTCGATGAGTCGTTGCCACCCTGTCATTCTCCTAAGGCCTGAAATTATTTTGGTTTTCTGGCCTTGAAAATGCTTTCCGTGTTTGATGAAGTATTACTTTGAAGACCCAAGGTTTCCAAATATTGAAGCTTCTATTTATTCTCAGCCATCTATTATTCTATTTTAATTTTGAAAATTACAGTTGTTTGCAAAGGCTATTTTTGTTGAGGAGGTGTTAATTATTTTCTGGGCCTAAATTGTGATAGCTGGCCTAGTTATTGCAGGTCCAACAGTGAACTTGGTTTATTATTGCTTTGATTTAGCTCCACTGAGGGACTGACCTAAAATGTCTTTTCTTTTTAAAGCCGGAGAATTTAATACTGTGATTGGATTGTTGTAACGGCTTCCTAACCAGTCTCCCTGCTTTCTTCTTCATCCTCACCTCCCAACCCGTATTCTATTCTTGAGGTAGCAGCTAAGTGAACTTTCAGTGAAAAGATCATATCATGTCACTCCTCTGTTTAAAACCTCCCAAGGGCTTTACTCCATAAAAATGGAAAAGGTCCTTATATTGTGCAATCTGGTCCCTGCTACGTGTAATAACTTGAACAAATCTCACAGACATCACATTGGGCAAAAGAAAATATGCACAGAGAAATACATACGGTAATCCCAGCTACTCGAGAGGCTGAGGCAGGAGAAACACTGGAACCAGGGAGGCGCAGGTTGCAGCGAGCCGAGATCGTACCACTGCACTCCAGCCTGGGTAACAAGAGCAAAACTCTGTCCAAAAAAAAAAAAAAAAAAGGAAGAGAGAAAGAGAGAGAGAGAGAGAGAGAGAGAGAAAGAGAGAGAGAAAGAGAGAGAGAGAGAGAGAGAAAGAGAGAGAGAAAGAAATATATCAAAGCAATTTTTCAAAATAGGCAAAATAATGTGTTATTTTAAAAGGAGTAATAGTAATGGTCTTCGGGGAAGAGGGAGCAGTGGTAGTCGGAAGAAAGAACTAGGTTTCTGGGGTGTGGACAGTGTTCTATTTCTTGACGAAGGTATTGGCACAGGGTGTGTTCACTTTGTGATAATCCATTGAGCTGCATACCTGTGATTTGTGCCCCTTCCAGTAGGCTAATCACACTTCAGTAAAAACTCTCACAAGAGAGAGAATGGGAGGTGAAGAAGTGAAGAAAGTAGGCACAACACTATCCTTTCAAAAAGTTTTGATCTAAAAGAGAACAGAGAAATTGAGCAGTAACTGGAAGGAAGTGAGGTGGAGTCAAAAGAGGATTTTTTGGTTTTGTTTGTTTAGGTAGGAGATATTAAAGCATGTTTATTGTGTGATGGAATTGACCTTGGATAAAAGGACGATCCAGTGTTCAAGAGAAACAAGGGACAATTGCTCGAGGAAAGTCCGTGAGTAGTTAAGAGGGCCTGAGACCAAAGCTGGAAGTAGAGAGGCTGGCCTAGAAAGGAGAAGAGTACAAATTGTTGTGATGATGATTGAATTTCAGAGGTGTGTATGTGTTCAGGGTGGCTGGGAAATTGGGTTCCAACAGGAGCTGTCCAACAATAGGGTGGTGGGAGAGACATGAGAAGCTTTGACTTCTGGTGACGAGCGACTTAGGCATGGAAAGAGTGATGAGGCTAGTTCCCATGGCCTTTTAGGAGAAGGTGTGCAGTCATTTCTAATGATAGCCTCTTCAGGTACTGGATTTGGCTTATAATGATGGGGCTGGTTATGTTGCGATGGGGGAAGAAAAATCAATGGCTCTCCTTGTGGCCCTCAGGTCACCTCTAGAGGAGGAGGAGGTCCTGAACTCATAACGGATTCAGAAAGATTCACAATAAATTCGGGTAGATAAGAAATTGTGGAATTGAGGGTATGTACATTTACAATCTTGATGTTGCCAAATAATTGATGCAAATTTAAATTCCTATCCACATGAGTTTTCCCTCAACCCCTGTTAAAGTTCATAATCTTTGTCATATCTAGTCTGTGAAAAATAGCTCATTATCAATTACTATTGTGAATAACTTTTCACCTATTTATTTTCCTTGTGTTTCTTCTTCATGAAATGCTGTTGATGACCTTTGCCCATTTTTCTCCCTGGTTGCTTGTGTGTTCCTTACTCATTTGAAAAGCCCTTTGCATATTAGGGAAACAAGCCATTTGCCAGTCATATTAATGTAAAATATAGAGGGAGGAGTCTTTAATCATATGGGCCTGGGTTTCATTGTCATTCTTTTGATTATTATTTTTTTTTTTGAGATGGAGTCTTGCTCTGTCACACAGGCTGGAGTGCAGTGGCGTGATCTCAATTCACTGCAAGCTCTGCCTCCCAGGTTCATGCCATTCTCCTGCCTCAGCCTCCCAAGTAGCTGGGACTACAGGCGCCCACTACCACGCCTGGCTAACTTTTTGTATTTTTTTAGTAGAGACGGGGTTTCACCGTGTTAGCCAGGATAGTCTCGATCCTGACGTTGTGATCCGCCCGCCTTGGCCTCCCAAAGTGCTGGGATTACAGGAGTAAGCCACCGTGCCTGGTCCATTGTCATTGTTTTAAAAAAAGTCATCATGCCACTTTTATAAAAATATACATGTTTTCTTTAATGATTTTACAGTATTTTGTGGGGGGGGGGGGGGGTTGTAGGAATGCAGCTTTCTTTTTTTTTTTTTCAATTTCAAATTGCTTCCCCATTGCTGTTTCTGGAATAATCTGCTTTTCCCAAACATTCTTGAAATGCTAACTTGATCCTACCCAGTTTAAAAAGTACTTCCAATTCAACTCAAGAAGAGGGCTCATCTGGATCCTGTCACACTCCATCAGTCTGAAGGCCTTTCCTTTTGCTTTCTCAGCATATGGAGCACTTTACACTTACTCCATAGTTCTGAACTCTGCTTCTGGGGCTACATTCATCTAAGTCTCTTTGTCTCTGAATTTTAATACAAAAGGTATGTACATTTACACTTGCGATAGATGTTGCCAAATAATTGATGCAAATTTAATTCCTACCCACATATATGATAGTTTTCCCTCAATCCCTCACCAACACTGTGTAAAACTTTATAATGTTTGTCATATCTAGTTGGTGAGAAATGACTCCACTGGTTTTTCAATTATTATTATAAACATCTGTTCATATATTTATTTTCTTTGTAGAAAATTACATTAAGGTCCTACCTGTGCTATTGACTGCAAAAAGGCAAGTGATCAGCTAATAATTACAGTCCCCTGTTATTAAAATAGAAATTTATTACTTCATGAAGACTTTGTAACTCCCTGGAAATGGTTCTCTTTGAAAATACTGATGCATGTTATATTCTTCCTTAAAGTGCTCACACATCCTCTCCCTGTCTCGTGCCCTTTCTCTCTGTGCAAGTACCATATCCCCTGGTATATGATTGATGCATTCAGCAAATTGGTCATTAGTAAGAATTCACTCCAAGTCATTAAAATAAAGTATGTGCTTTAAGTTATTTGTTGTCTGGAATGGTTGTAGGAATGGGATTCTCAATGGCTAACAGTGCTGGACGGATGGGGTCTTGCTGGAGTTATTGGTTTACCTGTTCTCTCTGTAGCCTTGTATGATCACATTTTTCTTTTCCATAAAGGAGAAAGAATATTCCCACAGTCATACCCCCTCCATACCCACCATTCTGAGTATGCCACTCACTAACTGCTACATCTACTTTTACCCCCCGCCCACTCCCCACACCTTACCCTCACATCTCATCCCTCTACCTACTTTGACATCAACAATTTTTTAACCACACAGGTGGAGCCCTGCATCCACTGATCCACTTTCCAGGGCCCATCACCCTCCTCACTTGTAAAGCCAAGATCCCCAGGGTCTTCCTGATCACGACTCCCTTGCATACTTATTCAACTTCCTAGCCCTTATCTTCTCTGTCAAACGTGCTTGGTGAAACCCCAGTTAAATCTCTGCTTATCCAACAGCAGCAGCCAGACAGTCAAATCTGCCTGGAGAAAATCCCAGCAGCCCCTCAGAACCAAAACCTCTCCTTGTTTAGGATGCTACAGAGCCAGGAAGAGTGGTATGAAGTGACAGTAAGAACCATGATTTTTCTTCCTCTGTGCAGATTGTGTATTAGGGAGTAGACAGGCTGCAGGAAGGGAAGGTGGCAAGATAAGAAGAGCAGCTACCATTGGGCAAGGGTCTACCACATGCCAGGAAGTTTTATAAACATGATCTTGAATCCTCAGACCCTGAATAAGTAAATAAATTTCATTACTCCCATTTTACAGAAGAGGAAACAAGTGCAAAAAGGCAAATAATTTACCCAAATATATGCAGCTAATGGGTAGTGAGCTAGGCTCTATTCACAGCATTCTGACTTCTAGTCTCGTGCTTTCTCCACGACACTCAGCTGTCTCTTCTGGGTGAGGTAATCAGTGCCCCGGCCTAAGCAGTGGGCAAGTAGTGTCTGGTCTTGCATCAGGCACTGAGGGTGTAGAAGCAGAGCTCTATTCATTACAGAGGCAAGGGCCTGAGATTTGTGAAGAGCAGTTGTAGGGACATGCTGCGGGAGGCCTGGACTGGGCATAGGAGGAGTAGAATCACCAATGACTTTGTCTTGCCTTTGTTCAAGTGGGAGCAGAATATCCAAGTGTAGACAGTGAAAAATAATTTTCAGCTGGAAACCTGCCATGACTGGCTTGGCTTTGCCAATGGGATCTGATTAGTATTCTTGAGCTTTCATTAGCATTTGAAGGAAATACCCAAATGACACAAAGCTGGTTCTAGCAGCTGAGATTTAACATTTTAACCCAATTTCTCTAATGCAGTTAACCTGTGATAAAATGCTGGTTAAGCGCCTTCTTTTCAAAAACCATTTTGAGCCTCAACAAGCAAACCATTTATACAAGCACCTTTGCACTCACCTCTGCCAAGCCAGGTCGGCGGACGTGCCTCCTTGTGTGAATTACATCATTTGCTGCTGGGGTAGAGAACTGGGAGTACTTTTCCCAGCCTTGGCTGGACCGGAGCCAAGGTTAAGTGCAAATCCCTTAACATGATCTCCCTGTAACTGCCTCTTGTGCTGACACAAGCCTGCCCTGGGGGGCAGTACTTTAGTGCATCCTTTGTTACAGGTTTTCCATTTTAGGGAGAATTGATAGTGAGACTAAGTATAAACACATCCTCTGCCAGTCAAATGCTGCGGCTAGGGTTTTTGAAAAGGATCTGGGAAGTCTGGTGGCCAGCAATAATATTTATATTGAAACTCACAGCTCTTGCTTCACAGGGTGAGGGCAATGATGGTCAAGAAAGGAATTCCCTTCCCCATATACGATGCTTCTCACATGACTCAAGAAAGCAAGGAAATATTACTTTGAGCTCAGAGTAAATCTTGTACTAGTTTCTCAGTTGCATAAGATTAAGAACCCAAGACAATGTGTTCATATTCAAATTTTTCCAAATACTATTTTCTACTTCTAAAGGAAAAAAAAAAAAAAAGGTAGCTCAATTGGTATTTTGTCTTTCTCCCTTTCTTTTAACTCTCTCAAAGGCTTAGGGGCATTTTCATCCAGTTCCTGACTCTCTAACCCTATAAAAAAGTAGAACTTCCTATTGTACTGAAAAAAAGAAAAAGCCTATAATGTTTCCTTTAGAAAGATACTTAACAACTTTATTTTACCAGTTAAATTTGACATGGTTCAATTATAATTCTCCATTCAATTATAAAAATCAGTGTTCCAACCCCATTGGCCTTCTTTCTGATTATGGTAAATAAAATCTAAAAATATTAAAGAAACAAGTAACTACCCCAGTGATGTGAGTGCTGTAAGTTTTTCACCCCTTCCTTAATGTTCTATAAACAAGAGTCAGCAGCATTAGAATACCACAACATGAGAGAACCATTTTTAGCCTAAAGCAGTAGGGAAAGTATTCAGTGAGTTTATTCTTGTTTTTGTGTGCCTATCCTAATATACACACAACTATAGGAAAGATTTTCTACTTTTCAAAAGTTTCCAGTTCAAAATTGAGTCTTATTTCAGGACCATGTGGAAAATAATCTACAGGATGCAGACAATATTGAGATCTGTTATTGAGGGTTTAAAATAACATGGAGTCCTAAGCAGAGAATTTTTAAACATTTGGCTATTATTTTGAAGGACAAAAAGAAATAGCTTGATGCAGATTGAAAGGAGGAAAAATTCAGTGTTTTATGAAATGCACCACTCCCAACACCCTTACATAGCCTTGATACTACCTGGGTAAGAAATAAGCAGAAAGGAATATCTATTTGCAAAGACTACTTGGGATACATGTTCTTCTTAGAACAATCTGTGCATTTTAGAAGTCTATTTCCCTGAAGTTTCTTCCAGTGGCACTTAAGCCCTCTTATTTTATAATCTTATGTATAGAAACCTTTGCTTTGAGCATAAATTAATATTTTTACAAGCATGATGAGTAAAATTCAACCGCATACAAGATGTGTAATATAATCGTGTGTTTGTATGTGTATCTTGTTTTCAAAAAGAACATCATTCTAGGGTGTTAAAAAAAAAAAAAAAAACCTTTTACAATACGAAGATCAGAGGTTTCTCCATTTTCCATAGGAGTGTCAGGTTTCCATGGTGATGAAAACAGCTCCTGATACCGGATTGATCAAGGTGATCTGTGGGCTTCCTGCTTCCTACTTCCATATAACAGGGAGATGCACAGAAGAAAAGGGGAAACCAGCGGCATGTGCGATAGGTGGGTAGAAAAATACCAGGAAGTTCAGGTTCAGGTCTTAAGATTTTGTTACATCAATGCCATTCAGAGAAATGACAGATCCTTTCCAAGGTTGTTTTCTGTTTGTTTGTTTGTTTTGTTTTCAAAAGTGACATTCTGTTTTTAACAATACCTTTAGAGTAACTTCACAAAATATGAAAGCTTTGATAAAAATTCAGAATCTTCATGCAGTTTCCACTGCCATCTAGATAAACCAAATGAGTGAAACCCCACATCACTTTTCTGGTTTTCACTCCTTGCGAATACCTACTCAAAATTCACGGGGTTCACTCCCGCCTTTGAGTTTCCCAGCTGTACTACCTATTCATCCTTCTAACTTACCAAAGCAGTTTCGGGAACCCATCCCAGCAAACCCTTTCTTAATCACTGTGGGAGTAATGAATGAGTCTCTCCATCACTGCCTATTGAGGAGGGCGGTGCTCCTTGTGCTCCACTCCAGCCCTTAACATGCACTTGATCAGGGTGCTGTAAGTTAACAGGGGCTCTCACACCTGGCTGTGCATCAGAATCATCCTAATCATCCTATGCAGAGTATTGGGACTCATTCCAGAGCTATGGAATCAGAATCTCTGGGAGAAAGTCCGAGAATGTACAGTTTTAATCAACCTATGAGTGCTTCTGAGGCCCTGCCAGGTTTGGAAGTCAATGACATATGGTTTTAGTTTGTATCTATTCTGTCCCCTATGGGTATCTGTGTCTCTTTATGTGAATTGGATGTGTTTAAGAGGAATAATCAAATACTAGCAAACACATTTTGTAGTGTTTAAATGCAGATTCCCAAGCACCAGGGAGTAAGGCTTACCAAATCTGACCCTGTGGGGATATGGCCTGGGAATCTGCATTTTAACAAACCTCTCCATCCTCCCTTCCCGAAATGATTTCCTTGTATAGAGAATCACTACCGCTTTTGGAACCAAACTGGAACACCTACTGGGACCGGGCACACCACTTCAATGAATGAGGCAGGCTGGGTGGGGAGGGACCAAAGGGAAGCTGATGCCCCATGGAAAGGGGGAGGCACTGCTCTGCCTCAGCAGTTCATTACTATTTTTCCAGACTAGAAATAGAGCCAGTATTGTCTATGTTTCGAATTTTTCAGAAGCTACAAGTTCAGAGCAATTTAGTTTCTTAACATTCAAAAAACAGCCAATAAACAAACAGCTGCCACCGACAACTTGTGCCCTCTGCCTTTGAGGGTTTTACCCATGTACCTTGAATCTCCGGTGATTTGCAATGCCTTGTGTCATCAGGAGCCTGGTCGAGTGACCTCTTAAAATGAATCATATAGTATGATAGAACTGTAGCGTCACAAGTTCCTACTGGGTCATCCAGGCCACTCCCACCATTTAATGTTTAATCCCCCCACTTTGGCATTCCCCTCCAGTGCTGACACCCCAAACCATGTCTCTCATCTAGATCTATTGCCTGTGCTGCAATATCTGAATGTATTTTGGCTACTTCAACTCGGATATCATTTAAATACCTCAAATGCAACATGTCCCCATATAAAATTGTCATGTTCTAGTGCCATGACTCCAAGGGTTCTTCTCCTTGCATTGTCTCAATGAACATCAATCCTGCCTCGCTAGCTGCTGAAGCCAGAAGCGTCGGTGGCATCCTTAATTCTTTGCCCTTTATCACAGCCCCTATATCAGATCATCTACTATCTTTCATTCATTCTGCTGTTACCAGCATGAAACCTACAAGCTGTCACCTTTTCTAGGCAAGCTCTTTGCATCTTCTTCATTGTGAAAATAACACTGCAACTGTCTGTTTCATAACCAGCCAACTTGATTTTACAAGGAAAATCCTGCTCTGTTTCTACAAGGTGAAACCCAACTAACCTTTCTTCCTTGGCTAAGAGTTGAGCTCACTTGGAAGAGAATAATTTATTAAAAATGAAATTCTCGTATTAGAAATGAATTTGGACACTTGCATGAAGTCCAGGATCATGGGACCCAGCCTCGGAAAGCAGAGAGCTCTAACGATCGATCTGGTAGCCTCCTCTTTATGCTGAAAGGAAAAGGGGACTGAGAGAGCAGCAAGTAGAGAGATGGCTCTAGGGGTCACACTTTTTAGGTCCTCTGTTGAAGAATTCCCAGTCACAGGCTTCTCTCATAGCCCACATGGAGATATAAAGAAACCCTGGTGCAAACCAAAAGTGCCAGCAACGATTAAGACCAGCTGGGAACACAGGCAGCAGTCCCAGTGTCCAAAATACCTCAACAGGTTCTCTTCTAATGTCAAAGCAATTATTTCTAAAGGAAAGAGAATGAAGAATCAAGCACCTGTTTTTAATAATAAGAATAAAACCTTAGTTGGAAACTTCTTGTTCCTTTTTAAAGTATGTCAAACATCTACAGATTCCATCATTTTGGTAGCCTCAAAGAAAAGCTGTACGGTTTGACATGAGAATTAGGCTATGCCTACAGTAATTTTTAAGCTTCTCAAAACTCTAGGAAATTAAATTCCCTACATAATACTACTAAAATAGAGAACAGATATTTATTAAACAAAATAAAAATGGATTACAATGTTCAGGGTGAAAACTGAGTATTTTATTTAATAATAAAATTTACGTATAAGAACAATTCAGTGAAATATAAAACAAACCTTTTTTCCCCCTTAGTTTCAACTGTCCTTTCTAATACCCATAGGGAGGAAGAGATGAAAAACAAAAGACCTGCTAGTCTGTAACTAAAGGTCCAGAAAGAAATATTTACCTATTAGCCATCGTTTCACTCAATGGATTGTGAAATGCAAAAGCACACATCAATTTATTCATTAGTAGTCAAGTAGGGAGGTAAACCCCTCTTTCAGCATCTCTCTGCGTATCTTAGTTTGGATGGTGAATGAAGAAGGAAACACTCTAAAATGTCAAATAAGGAAAAGACACCACCTAGAAATGAGTGACAGTAATTCACAGGGATACTAAAAATAAGAATCAAGTTGCAATATCTGTACTCACTGACACGAGGTATCAACACACCTTCCTAATCTTATCATTTTATCGTGTCTACATGGATCTTCCTTATAGCATGCTTTTTTCATCAATTGTGGAATATTTTTTGAGAAGAAAGAGTGTAGGTCACCGAGGCCATTTGTTCTCGTAGCTCTCTGGCTGGCGGGGATCCAAGTGTGTATGAAGATGAGTGACAGTGTGCGGCCAGCTTTTTCGCTGCTGGTCTTTCTATCTGCAGAAGCTTTGAGTGCATTTATCAGAAGCCAAACCTTGCCAACTCTTTTGATATTAGGTCTTTGGGTGGAGCTTTCAAAATCATTCTTTGTTCCACTTTTCCTAGATTGTCAAACTGCGCCCAGTAGGTGGTTGAGAGTGTGAATTTCAAACATGTGCTTTTAATATGCCCAAAATTGTTGCTGCAAAGAAGGGGGAAAAATCCACATTAATTGAATCCTCGCCCATTCTTACTCATAATGTCATGATTGTATTTTCTATATCATAAAACAATCTGAAATGATTTGCAAAACTATGTGAAATCCTCAGGTGAATAAGCTTACAGGTTTTAAAATATGTATTCTTATTAAAAGGAATTATTTTCTCACAACAATTCAACAAAACCCACACAGAGTAAGTACAGGCCAACAATTAAAAAATAATAATATTGTAATCTTTTCTTTCATTTACCCTAGCCTTCCTATTGGAATACTAATGATCATTAGCAACATTATGATATCTGTAGACACTACATATTTTAACATTTCTTCGCAATTCTCTTTAGAATATTTTTCTTACAAATATCTTTTGGAAGGTCACTATTATTCCCATTTTATAGATATCATATGGAGATTTTAACAGTATCTACCTTCAAAGGATCACTTCAGGGATTCTCATAAGATCATGCGCATTAAGTACATAGAGTAGTTGGCACTATTATTGAGTGCTCAAAACATGTTGGCTACTGTTAATATGCAAAAGTATTAGCAACTATATTAAAGTTAACAGAAGTCCCTTTTAAGTAGGCCAACCTAGTTTGAGTCTTCCTCTAGCACTAGACAGCTCTTCCAAACAATGCAGGTATGACTGTTTCTTATGCTGGTCCATCTGCCAGGACTGCTCTTGTCTCCTCACTTCCGATTCCTCACCCCTCTACCTGGCTAATTCTTAGCAGCTAGAGATTGGCATAGATGGCATTTCTCCAGGGGCGAGCAGTCGCTAACCTCGCCCACATCTAGCTGATATATACAGTGGGGCACTCCTCCTACCTGCTTCAACCATATTGTAATTTCTGCTTCTTTGTCTGCATCCCCTTAACACTAAAGCTGCATGAGGGCAGGGATCGTGTCTACCTTTGTATGCCACATTCTTAGCACAATGACAAGCTCAGTGTCAGAATATAGTGGGTGCTCAGTAAATATCTGCTGTATGAAGACACCTGGTATCTGAAACCAGCCTGGCTGGCGACTGAAAGAAAGCTTTTTGATGAGTGTGAGTGATGCTGCCCACCTGAGAGATAAGCAGCAGTTAGTGATGGGACCAGCTGAGGATGAGGGTGGTAAGGTGGGATGTGCCACTGCGGAAGCTCTGAGTAGAAGCAGGCGGGCAGAGGGGAATCAGTGCTAGGGGAGATCAGATTCCACCTGTCACTGTCAAACTAGCACAGTCCCATCCAGCTTCAGTGGTTCTGGATATTAGACACCTGCCCTGCAGCATGGGGAGCGAGAGCACGGGTCGACTGCATCTCCTTTTCACCCAGCAGGTTAGAGAGACTCAGAATCAAGCCCTTAGGTCCCAGTCTTCCAACCAGAGTCGCAACAACAAAATGGGGGTCGGGGGTTTCTGCTGGCTGGAGTGAAAGGGTCCAATCTGATCCATGGACCCCTGAAAACTTACCAGACAGTTGGGATGTGTAGTGCACGTCTGGCCCAACGCAGAAGTGCAGTGCTGAGGGAGAAGCTTTGAGACCGGGGACACGGCTGAAGGTAAATGGATTGAAATGTTCTGATTTGTTACGGCAGTTTCATCGTAGGAAGGGGTGACTTTAGAATAATATCTGACAGTATGCAAGGAATTCAGAGAGAGCGCTGCACTGGGAATGTGAGTTTTATATGGATCACCAATAGCATTCTCTGAGGTGGAGCTTGACGGAACTTTAATGAGAAAGAAAACAAATATGGGTCAGTATCCACAATTCTGTAATTCGGAACGACTGTTATTTGACATAAACTGCCCGCTGTTTCATTTCCTCGCATTACAAATCTGTGCTACCGCTACACCCGAATGCTGATGGAAAAACAAAGTGAACTTTCTAATTGTGACATTTAGAGCAATACACACACTATAAATTAGCGTTCATGTGTCATTAAAAGACAGATGTTAGAGAAGCGGAAGATCCCTGTGCCTTTTGATGTATGTGAATGTGCATGTCAATCAAAACGGAATCTGTCTGAAGCAAGGAAGAAGGTTGGAAAGAACAACTCCATTCAGCAGAATGGTTAATATCATCATACAGCTATATTCTACATGGTAACTAGAAGAAAAAATTCAATATATAATATTAACAATGTAACCTCAAATAATACCATGAATGTTTATTTTCTACTGGACATCAATAACATTGAAAGTAAAGTAATATAATGGCACGTCTACTTTAAATACAAATGTATCTGAAATGTTTGTGGAAAAATAATTTAAGCAAATATATACAGAGATTTATGAAAAAGGACAGAAAAAGGCAAGCTGATAAGGTTAAAACATGTATGTATTACAGATCGGGCTCAGCACAGAAACCTTGAGACTTCGGGTGGTCATTTAACTTCTCTAGCCTTCAATTTCCTGATGCGGGTGGTGAAAGTGAAATTTGGAAGACTTAACTGATTGAACTTCTCCGATCCTCTTTCCAAAACAACTTGGCAACATGCATTAAGAGCTATACATACATTCACGTTCTCTGTTCTCTCACTCACCCATCACACTCTT
This sequence comes from Theropithecus gelada, assembly GCF_003255815.1. Lineage (NCBI taxonomy): Eukaryota > Metazoa > Chordata > Mammalia > Primates > Cercopithecidae > Theropithecus > Theropithecus gelada. The sequence goes on from NC_037685.1 coordinate 67,593,658, forward strand.
CCAGGAACCCATTATACTCTTCTAGGAATCTAGTCCAAGGAAAAGTCCAAAATATAGAAACCCTCATATATGGGAAAATATTTCCTATCACATGACATAAAAAATCACTCTCCCCTCAAACTGCAAATGCTAAATGTAGCGATTGGAAAATGGCTAAGAAAATTACTCTATAAATCACTTGATAAATAATTAAAACCATTAAAATGGTGATGAGTGATGTATAACAACAAATATACGTATGTATGACACAAAGTTAAGTAAAAAAATTCAGGAAACAAAATGGATGTCCAATGATTACTACCATAGAAAAATATACCTGGAAGAAGACTCGAAGGAAATACGTCAAAAAATGAACACAGTGATTATCTTAGCCAGGTGAGTAAAGGATCGGCACTGGTTTTCAAACACAAAAATGTATTTACATCAAATAAAAATGGGAGTTTTGACTCCTTCACCTTCAAGGCCTCCTAGGGTTTGAACATGCCACAGATCTATGGTCCTAGCATATCTCTGGCTTCCCAAGATCAGTCTCCTTAGGGGAGGTAGTGCCTCGAAATGCTGGGGCACAGAAAGGCCTGAACTCGCTGCCACAAAATGTTTCAGAGTGTCTGCAGGACATAAATAGTATTGTATGTACAAAAAAGTAACATTGACAGGCATATGCCTGTGGCCTGACCTCTATCTGATTTAATCTAGGCTGATGTAATCATTCCATATCACATTCAGCCACCGCTACTTTAAGTAGATTAACCATGGCTTATGGCAACTTTTTTTTTTTTTTCCCTCTTATCCTCTCTTCTCTTCTCTAAGTCAGGAGAAAAGTCTAAATTGACTAAAATAACACCCTGAAGCTTCTTTGGTGATATGAAGAATCAGGGCTAGGTTCTATTTGGGGGCCCCTTCTCTTTTGACTTTAGACACCATCCTGAGTACCCTTCATTTGTTCCCATGGCTTCCGCCACATCCCCGTCCACATCCCCATCTACGCACGGTGCCTCTACTGCAGCACTTACAAGACTGTCTGGGCCATATTTTCTTTTGTGACCCTTTCCACCACTAGGTTGTGAGCTTCATAAAAACAAGAACTGCCTTTCATTCATCTCTGTGTCCCCATCTTTGAGGCAGGGACATTTAAGCTGAGAACTAGGGATGGACTTGGTGCTGCCCAGGGCAGGTGAGGGAGGAAGGACATTCCTGGTACATTGGTGAGAGCAGAGCCTGTTGGAGGAAGTCGGAAGTGTCATCTAGGACTGAGAGGCTGAGGAGACAGGCAGTCCTGTCATCTAGCATCTAACATTTAGGTCAAGAGGTCCGTACCTTCCTGGTTTCTAGATGGAGAGTAACTTCACCTTCAGGAATACTGAACGTCATAAACTGCGAGCTGTGTTCTTTTCCTCTATCTTTTTCCACCTTGTTATTTCAGGTACACGGGCATGACTAGGTTTATATAGCACATATAACAAAAATGACTCCCAGTGGGAAAGCATTTGTTCCACAATGAATATTCATATAAGGAGATTTCTTGAGCCCCTCCTGTGTGTTGGTCATTGTTCTAGGTACTAGAAATACAGTAATGTATCAAACCGGCCAGAAAATTCCCTGCCTTCATGGAGGTGACATTCTAATGGAAGAAGATAGGCAACAAACAAAACACAGGAGTAAAGAACAGCAGGAGGCAGTGAGTGCTACCAAGACAAATACAGCAGAGAAAGTGGGTGAGGAGTGCCTTGCGTCATGTTTATGGTAGGGAGGAATGTGCAGTTTTATCCGGGTGGCTGAGAAGATCTCTTTGAGAGGTGACATGCAAGCAAAGGCATGAAGGAAGCAAATAAATATGTTAAATGCTCAGGACACAGTCAGTCCTGAAATAATATGAACACTTCACCTCCCCTGAGATTCTATTTATATTATAAACAAAGTCACCAGTGTGCTTATCATCTATCAACAAAATGAGCTTTCTGGTAATTACAGTCAATTTTGAGCCCAGTTTCTGACATAACACTGTTTAAATACCTGTAGCCACCTTGTGTACCTGAGGCTGACAACACCTGAAGGACTCGTCAGCTCTCCTGGATTCCCTGGTTATGGTGGTGAATGCACAGGAGCCTGGGGGTTTGCAGGGCAGTGCAGGTCCCCCTGTAAGTGGCACAGATGTTAGGTGAAGCTCACCTCTCACGGCTTCATCCAAGGAGCCCTCTGCGTCAGGAGCGGAGCACCCATTCCAGCACGTGTTAGTCAGGAATTGGAGCCCTCTCTCAGGGGAGTAAGTGCTCGTCACACTATCTTCCCTTGAAAGGACAGAAAAAATTCTTTGCATATTTTTCAAGGAAAACGATGTGAACATTGCTGAGTTCAACTGCCCTTTTATCATTCAAGTTCTAAAAACACTGATAAAGCCTCCACTGTGGATTATTTACATATGAACACAGACACAAGACCCACGATGATTTCTGAGGATGTGCAGGAATGATGTGTTTTTCTCCACACTTTCTCTCTGTTTACATATTCTCATCAACCTACGGAAGGAACTAATCAATTGGGAAGTCACATTTGGCACTAGCGACCTGCTTTAAGCACCACTAGTTGAACCAGGGCTGGACAGCTCCAGGGCCCGAGACCTCTCCGGGATGGAGGAACACCAGAAGCCATCGCGTCCCTGCTGGACCGCCACCATCCCTACACTCACAAGGGAGAAAGCCCCAATTTTAAGGATCTCAGAAATAACAAAAGGAGAAGCAAGGGTGAGTCACATGATGAAAAAACCATGGACCTGAGAATATTACCTGTGTTTATCACTGCAACGAAATGATACACATTGGCAATTAGAGAAGTTCACTGACCCTTAATATGCCCCTGCGCTTTCACTGTGGATGGGATCAGTTTTTGTCTACGTGTTTAGCATCGACATGGGAGGAAAACAGCTAGCAGACTTCAGATTCGCAAGAGCCCTCATCATACCGCTGTGCCATGACAGTGCCTGGGACAGAGAGCTGGATGGGTGTCTGTTGTTTCTTACAAAACCTCCTGTTGCTCTGAAGTGCTTCTGTAATCTAAAAAATACAGAAATATATTTAGGTAGATACTGACATTTCTACATACAAACAAAGACACATACTTTCCAATGATAAAAAATTCAAAGAAGTAAAATTGTAGTATTAAAGCGTTGTCTATAAGGATAAAATTCAAAGCTCTGGGAGTCAAATACCTGGGCCATAATGGCTGGAGAGATTTTCTCCCGGATATATTTCACATAATCAACTGTTGCCTCAAGAACTGAAGCCGCGTCATTCTTTCTCCCCTTTACATACGGCAAGAGAGTACGCAGTTGCTCGCAGCAGTATTTGATTCTTTCTCTGGACACAGAATTGCAATACATAAAGAATAATTAGTCTCATTTTCTTCCTTGTACCCAAAGACAAACCACCCTTCCTCCTGGGTATGTTTGTAAAAGAACCACCCCTCCCTACGCAGTCTCCATTTCAGAGAAAGGCGGTGTCCCTACAAGCCAGCAGCCCTCACAGCCCCTGAAATCCCAGCTTCCTGGGGTACCCACACATACCACTGCACAAAGAACCACTGCCCAAGTGCAGTGTGTGTGCTGACGGCAGCCCCAGCTCTCTCACCTCAGGCCTGCCGCAGAGCGCTGGATGCCCAGTTACTGAGGGGGGCACCCTTCCCACCCCCTGCTGCCTACGGAAACGTGCGGACCACTCTGCCCTCCCAGCAGAGAACTGTACACGATATAAAAATCCTTTTGCGATTCACACTAGAAGCCTAGAAGGCAAAGAGCAGTCAGGACCTTCATGTCACTGGGACCTAGACCACGTTTCCAACAGCAGATCAGCTAGCATCTTGTATCACATGACTTCGTGGCCTGAGCAATAAGAAAATCAGAAGGCTGCTTCCTTTACATGAGGTAGGTACAGACAGAATGAGTAGACCAAGATGCAGGTATCAGAAAGAAACTAACCTGTCTTTCGCAGCTCTGAAGGGGGATGGGAAATGTAGATCTAACTGACTTAAGCCCTTGGTGGTTTCATTTATCCATGTGTTCATTTAATAAACATTTTTAAGTCCCTGTTTTGTGCTGAATACTACCTTGACATCTACAGGGTTGAATGGTGGTTCTGCTATTACTAACTGGAACCTTAGGCAAGTTACTAAACCTCTGTAAACATCAGAATGGCAGAGCAATTATATTTAAAAACCTAGTTTGACATATGGCCAATGAGTAACTCAAATGGCGTTCTCACTGAGCTCTGAGGAACTCTGGGGTGTCTGCGCAGGCGTCTTAGGGACTATTCTGGGAAGGGAAGGCTAGAAGAGTCAACAATTTGACAATGTGTCTGAAGGGCTTTGAAACTTCTCACACCCTTTGACATGATACTTCCACTTACAAGGATCCATCCTAAGGAGTGAATCTAAAACACAGAGCACAGTGTGTATGCACAGAAACCCATCAGAGCAATATATTAGAAAAATATGGAAAACAATACTTAATATAGGAGGATGTCTTAAGTAAGCTACAGTACATTAGTTCAGTAGAATATCACCTGGCAGTGGAAGTGATATGTTACAAAGCTTATTGGGGAAAAGTAGGACACAAAACAGCATATAAAATATAATCCTAGCCACTAAACAAAGTAAAAATGAAGCCTAGGAAAAAAGACTGAAGACAAAAACATCCAGTACGGTTATTTCTGGATGGCTGGATGACGGATCTTTTTATTCCCTTTATTTTCTATATCTTCCAAATATTTTTGCCAGGCATATGTCACATTCATAATTGAAACTATTAAAATGCTATTAAAATTTTTCCAACATTAGAAAAATGTTCAAACATACAGAAAATTTGAAAGAATTATACAGTGAACACCTATACACTCACCACTTAAGAGTCTACAGTTAACATTTACTGTACAGGTTGAGTATCTCTCCACATAACGCCTGGGGAAGTGTTTAAGATTTCAGACTTTTTTTGGATTTTGGAATATTTGCATATATATAATAAGACAGCTTGGGGATGGGACCCAAGGTTTAAGACAAAACTGATTTATGTTTTATAATATATATATAGCCTGAAGGTAACTTTATACAATATTTGTACCTGAAACAAAGTTTGTACACACTGAACCATCAGAAAGAAAAGGTGTCACTATCTCATGTCACTGCTGAAAAAGTTTGATTTTGGAGCATTTCAGATTTCAGCTTTTCAGATTAGAGATGGTCAACCAGTATCTGCTTTATTATGTATGTGTCATCCCACTGTTCATACATCAACATATTTACATATGTTAAAGCAAGGTAAGTTGTAGACATAAGCATACTACACTCCTAAATGTATCAGTAGCTACAGCTCAAATTACTTTATTTTCAGGTAAACGCTACATAAAACAAAAATGCACAATGAGTCCCATTCTATGAGTTTCGACAAATACATAACAATTGTATGTATTTGAAATACATATGTAATGACAATCCTAATCACACATGAAAATCCATTATCACAACCCCAGGAAGTCCCTTATGTTTCTTCCCAGTCGATACCATCCCCTAACCCCATAAAGCAACTACAATTCTGATATTTTTTTCCATATCACATCACTTTTGCCTTTCTTCAAAAAGCATATAAATAAAATCTTACAGCATGTATTCTTTGTAAAGCTTCTTTCATTCAGTTTTAATGTTTCCGGAATTTATCTATGGGGCTAACCGTATCAGCAGTTTGTTCCTTTTCACTGAGCAACAGTATTCCATAATATGTAAATATGCCACAGCTTACTTATTCATTCTCTTATTGATGAATACTTGAGCTGTTACCAGTTTTGGGTTATTACAAATAAGGCTGCTAGAACATTCTAGATGTCTTTTTGTGAATGCATGGTTTTATTTCTCTTGGGTAATATGTAGGAATAGAAAAGATGGGCCATTTTATAAGTTTATAAAAACTGGCAGAACTTCTACCACACCAAAGTAGTACCATTTTACACTTCCACCATCAGTGTATCAGACCTCTTGTTCCAAATCTTTGATGGTATTTAATATTGTCAGTTTTCATTTTAGCATTTTGGCCTATCCATTATGCTTTAATCTGCATTTCCCTGACAGCTAATGACGTTGAGCACTTTTTCCTGTGCCTTCTGGGCACTTGTATAGCTTCCTTTGTGAAGTATCTGTGCAGACATTTTACCTACATTTTAACTGAATTGCAGGTCTTTTTAGTTTTTAGTTTTGTTAGTTCTTTAGAATATCTTGGATACCAGGATTTGTCAGATATCTGTTTGGTAAATATTTTCTCCCAGTCTGCAGTTTTCATATTTATTTTCTTAAAACTTTTTGATAGCAAAAGTTTTAAATTTTGATAAATCTAATTTATTTACTCTCTCTCTGTCATGGTTATTGCTTTCTATGTCCTGGCTAAAGAACATCTGTGTACTCTCAGCTCATGAAGCCATTCTCCTATTTTCTTGTAGAACTGTAATGTCCAATACAGTAGTCAATAGACGTGAGACTATTTAAACATAATAAATATAAATTAATATTACATATATTAAAAATTCATTTCCTAAGTTGCAATAGTCACATTTCGAATACTCAATAACCACATGTTGCTAGTGGCTACTGCATTAGATGATGAAGATATAATTTTTAACACAGCAGAAGATTCTACTGAATAGTGTCATCCTAGAAGTTCTAATTTTAGCTTTATAGTACAGCTCTGACTATGCTCTATCTTGAATTAGTTTATTATATGCTGTGAGGTAAGGGGTCAAGGTTGATTCTCTTTCTAGACTGATATCTAGCTGTTCCAGCATCATTTATTAAAAATACTTTTGTGTCCCAAAATATTTGCTTTGGTGCTTTTGTTGAAAATCAAATGACTATAAATATATGGATCCAGTGCTGGGCTATTGTGTTCCATTGATCTATTTGTTAACTTTTATGCCAGTTACCTACTGGTGATTGTAGCTTTATGGTAAGTCTTGAAGTCAAGATAGTTTAAGTTATTCTACTTTATTGTAATTTTGCAAAATTGCTTTGGATATTCTAAGTCCTTTTCATACATTGTAAAATCTTCTTGTCAACTTTTATGGAAAAAAACTTTCTGGGATTATGATTTGGATTCAAATAATGTTTCAATTTGGTGAGAACTGACATCTTAACAATGGTGAGTCTTTCATCATTATGGTATAATGCACAACTTAGTTTTTATTTAACTTTTCATAGTAACATTTTGAATGATCAATGTACAGATCATTTGGGGTTTTTTTGTGGTTGTTATTGCGTATTTTTTCCTAAGTATCCTAAAGCTATTTTATTCTACTTTAAATGTCATATTTATATTTTCACTTTATAATTACTTGCTGTTAATATATAAAATACCATTGGTTTTTGTACCTTATCTTCTGCAACCCTGTCATAGTCATTCTTTGGTTCTAGTAACTGTTTTGTAAATGATTTAGGGCTTTGACTTTATACCCAATCACGCCATCTACATATAGTAAGCCAGTTTTCCTTCTTCCTTTCTAATGTGTATGTCTATTTCTTTATCTTGCCTAATTGCAATGGCTAGGATTATTTATTTGATGAGGAACAGAAATGGTAAGAACAGGCACCCTTAGTTTGTTCCTGATCTTTTTAAGGAACAGTCAACATGTTATCACTAAGTAGAATGTTAGTTATACGCTTTTTATAGATGCCTTTTAACAAATTGAGGAAGTTGTCTTCCACATCTATTTGCTGAAAGATTTTTTAAAATGATAATGGTATATTGAACGTTGTCAAATATTTTTTCAGAATTTGTTAATCACATGGTTTTTCTCCTTTATTCTGTTAATGTGGTGAATTTCATTGGTTGATTTTTTATGTTTTGTTTCTGAGACAGAGTCTCACCCTGTCACCCAGGCTGGAGTGCAGTGGCACCATCTCAGCTCATGGCAACCTCTGCCTACGGGTTCAAGTGATTCTCATGCCTCAGCCTCAAGAGTAGCTGAGATTACAGTGTGTGCCACCAAACCTGGCTAATTTTTTTATTTTTTTAGTACAGACGAGGTTTTGCCATGTTGGCCTGGCTGGTCTTGAACTCCTGGCCTCAGGTGATCCATCTGCCTTGGCCTCCCAAAATGCTGGAATTACAGGTATGAGCCACCATGCCCAGCCCCATTGGTTGACTTCTGAATGTCACATCAGTCTTGCTTTTCTAGGATAAACCTGATGTGGTCATATTATATCTTTATATATTTCTTGATTCAATTTGCTAAAATTACGTTAAGTGTTTTTATTTTTGAGTTCATGAGGGATACTGTTCTGTAATTTTCTTTATAAATAATGTCTTTGTCAGGCTTAGGGTTATGTTGTTCCCATGAAAGGGGTTAGGAAGTATTCCCTCCCCCCATTTCTGTAAGAACATGTTTAAGATTGGTATTACTTCTTTAAATGCTTGCTGAAATTCACTGGTAAAACCACCGGAGTGTTTTCTCTTTCGTAAGGTTTTGATAGCAAGTTCAATTTTGTTAAATATAGAGCTATTCCGGCTTTCTGCTTCATCTGGTATCAGTTTTGATAAACTGTGATTTTCAAGAATTTATCCAGTATATCTAAGTTGTTGAATTTACTGGCCTAAAATTGTTCAAAGTATACTCTTTTGTATTTAAATATTTAGAGTAGCTATCATGATTATCCCTCTTTCTTTCATGATTGTGATATATTGTGTCTGTCTCTCTCCCAGCCTCCTCCCCCTTCACCGTCCCACTTATTTGGGTTTACTTTGTTTTACTTTGGCTTGCTTCCTAAGATGGAACCTTATATTACTGATTTTTAGGCCTTTTGCCTTATCTAATATAAGAATTTAAAGTCACAGTGTTTTCCCTAAACTTTGTTGTAGTTTATTTAAAAACTTTGATATATTGCATTCTCTTTTTTTAAATTGGAAGTTCCATGATACATGTGCAGTACATGCAGGTTTGTTACATAGCTAAAAGTGTGCCATGGTGGTTTGCTGATATATTCTGTTCTCAATAGATTCACTTTGAAATATTTTCTAATTTTTCTTGTGATTTTTTTTTTTTGTTTTACTCATGGATTACTTAGAATTTTTTTTTTTTTTTTTTAATTTCCATTCAAGATTCCCCTTTAAATCTTATTCTTACCGATTTCTAACTTAATTTCCTTGTGGTCAGGGAACACATCTTTTTAATTCAACTCTTTTGAATGTATTGAATGTATTGAGGCTTCTTACATTACACCCGGTATACAGTCAGTCTAAGTGACTGTACCATGTGCCACTGAGAAGGAGTCTCCTGCTGCAGCTGTTGGGAGTGTTGCTCTATAAATATTCATGAGATCGAGGTGGTGAGCAGTGTTCACATCTTCTAGAGCTTACTGATTTTTTGGTGTCTAGTTGCATAAATTGCTGAGAGAGGAGTGTTAAATCTTCAGCAATCATTTTTAAATTATCTATTTGCCCACTTAATTCTGTAAATTTCTGATCCAAATATTTTGAAGTTCTTATCACATGCTATTTGTGATTTTAATATCATTCTGAGAAGTTGACACTTCTATCATTATAAATTGCCCCTCTTTACCTCAGGTAATACTGTTTGTCTTCAAGTCTACTTTATTTAGTATTAAAACAGCCTATTTGATTTTCTTATACTTCCTGTTTCCACAATGGATATATTTCTATTAATTTATTTTTTTATATTTAAAGCTTCTCTGTTACAGACAGTGGATAGCTAGGTATTGGCTTTTGTTTGTTTTTATCTATTCTGAAAACTTCTGCCTATAAGTTGGATATAACTGGATAAAGGTCTACCATACCTTTTTTCCCCCTGTAGTCTCTTTTGCTTTTTTATTCTTCTGTTCCTCCTTTCCTTCCTTCTTTTTAAAATATTTTTAAAATTCCAATTTTAATTTACCTTTTGGCTTCACAGCAAGGCATTTTGCCTATCTCTTTAGGGTTGCTCTAGGGATTACAATATATATCTGAAGTTTTCATAGTCTAGAATTAATACTTTATGACATCACATAAAATGTATAACTGCAGAAGTTATGCAAGTGCATTTATCCCACTCATTCTTCATGTAATAGTCAAATGTACTATAGCTACATATGTTATAAACCCCATAATACATTGCTATAATTTTTGCTTATAACAGTTTTAAGTATTCTAAATAGTTTAAAATGAAAAATGTTTGTTTTTGCTTAGACATTTATCATTTCTGGTGCTATGTAGTCCTTCCAGTGATTCTCGTTTCCATTTGGTATTATTTCCCTTCAGCCTGAAGAATTTCCCTCAGCTTTCTTACCCTGCAGGTCCACTGGTGTCAAAATATATAAGTTGTCTTTTATCTGAAAATGTCTTTATCTTACATGAAGATAAAGGGAAATAATATCTGATGGAAATACGATTTGCACAAACAAGTGAAGAGTCTAAGACATGATAAATATGGTAGCATACATTAAAGGGTAGTTTTCTAACTTATTAATGTTTTAAAAACCAATAGTATGTTTATTTGACAGGCCCAGAGCAGCTGTATACTGCTAAGATTTCTGCTACAGAGGCAAGAAAAAAGTGTCCTTGTACTTTATGTCCCTTTGATGGTGGCAGCCAAGATTGAGTGCAGAAATGCAGGAGCAAAAGATGGTAATACAGGGAAATTCATGGGGAGAGAATTTTGGCAACTCAGACAAAACCTTGTATACAGTGAAGAGCCTGTTCTACTGCAAACAAGAATCTGATATTTGGGTTAAAAAGTTAAGAGTTAAGATTAAAGTCACTGAAAATTACTTATTTCTCCAACGAAGAGTCAGGGTCCATTTCCTCTCCTCTTGAATCTTCACTGGCCTGTGCCTACTTTAACCAAAAGATATCTGGAGAGTGACTCTATGAGAGCTCTGGGACCAGTATTTCAGAAGATGTAGCTTTCATACTGGTCTCATGGAATCCTAAGCCTTCATGTAAGAGGTCCTTCTAGCTTGCTGGAGATACCATGTGGAGAAGTGATGAGACCACAGGCAAGAACAGCCCATTTGAGCACAACCTGCAGCCACACCCACCAGAAGACCATATGTGTGGATGACGCTGTGCTGGAATCTCCAGACAGGCCAATTGCTGGCTGAACACATGGAGTGCCATGGTTAACACCACACAGAGAAGAATAACAGAGCCAAGCTCTGCCCAAACTGGTGGTGACTCACAAAATCATGAGATATGATACACAGTTTGTTGATTTCCACTGCCAAGTTTTAGAGTACTTTGTTGTACAATATTAGATAACTGGACAACAGCTTACCATTTAGGCAAAACTAATCACAATGCCGGGTTGATAACTGATGTGGCTTGGATGTTTTGTCCCCTCCAAATCTTATGAAATGTGATGCCCAGTGTTGGAGGTGGAACCTGGTGGGAGGTGTTAAATCATGGGGGCGCTCTAGGGTTTAGCTTAGTGCCATCCCCTTGGTGATGAGTTCTCACTCAGTTCATGCAAGATCTGGTGGTTTAAAAGAGTCTGGGGCCTCTCCTTTCTCTCTCTCTTGCTCCTCCTCTTGCTATGTGACACACTGGCTCCACTTTGCCTCCTGTCGTGATTGTGAACTTCCTGAGGCCTCACCAGAAACAGAAGCTGCTATGCTTCCTGTACATCCTACAGAATCATGAGCCAATTAAACCTCTTTTCTTTATAAATTACTCAGTCTCTGGTATTTCTTTATAGCAACACAAGAATGGACTAACACAATAACATATGTAAAAGTAAAATGTATGACAACAATAACAAAAAATGAAAGAAGGTAACTAGAAATATGCTGTTGTATTTTAAGGGCATAATACCAATTCAAGGTAGATTATCACAAGTTAAAGACGCATGTCATAATCCCTAGATCAATAAAAAAAAAATAGTTTTAGCTAAAAAGTCAATAAAAGAGATAAAAAGAAATGCTAAAGTATACTTGATAAATCCAAAGGAAGGCAGGTAAAGAGAAAAAAAGGAAAAAGAAAATACATTAGACTAATGAACACAAATAGAAAAATTGTGGACCTAAAACCGCACTTAACAGTAAGTATATGAAAACAAATAACAGAGATTGTCAGAATGAGTAAAAAATAACAACAAAATTCAACTACACGCTATTTATAAGGGAAACTCTTTAAATATAAAGACATATACAGGTTAAAAAAAACCATGCAAATACTAATCATAAGAAAGCTATATTAATATCAAAGCAGATTTTTTAAGACAGGGAGTACTAGCATAGAAAAATCAGCATTATCATTTCCTCAGGATAAGTGGGTCAATTCAGCAAGAAGACAGGCATCTAACAACAGAATCTCAAACTACATGAAGCAAAAACTCTCAAAAAGAAAGGGAAAAAGAGTTGTCACTGAAAAATTTAACCCTCAAAACACTATTGACTAATTCTACCTCATTAATATTTATAGAATACTACACCTCCAAACAGAAGAATACAGTGTTTTCAAATGCATATGGAACATTCATCAAGGGAGAACACACTTCGGGCCATAAAACAAGTTTCAGAAAATATCAAAGGACAGAAACCTTACAAAGTATGTTTTCAGATGACAACATAATTAAATTATAAATCAATACCTAGAAAGTCTCCAAACATTCAAGTTAAGTTATACACTTCTAAACCGTGAAAAGACTTACTAGTGAAAAGAAAAAAATCACAAGGGATGTGAGAAAATATTTTGAACTGAATGATAGTGGAAATATATCAAAGTTGATGAGATGCAGCTGAAGCAATGCTTAGAGAAAAACTTTCATAAAGGAAGTTTTAGTTTTAAGTGCTTATATTAGAAAAGAAGAAAAGGTTAAAATCAGTGATAGAAGTTTCTACCTACAAATACTTTTTTTTTTTTTTTTTTTTGAGACGGAGTCTCACTCTCGCCCAGACTGGAGTGCAGTGGCGCTATCTCGGCTCACTGCAAGCTCCGCCTCCCCGGTTCATGCCATTCTCCTGCCTCAGCCTCCCGAGTAGCTAGGACTACAGGCGTCCACCACCACGCCCGGTTAATTTTTTGTATTTTAGTAGAGACAGAGTTTTACCGTATTAGCCAGGATGGTCTCGATCTCCTAACCTCGTGATCTGCCTGCCTCGGCTTCCCAAAGTGTTGGGATTACAGGTGTGAGCCACTGCGCCTGGCCTACTTTTTTTTTTTTAAATACTTTAAGTTCTGGGATACATGTGCAGAACCTGCAGGTTTGTTACATAGGTATACATGTGCCATGGTGGTTTGCTGTATCCATCAACCCGTTGTCTAGGCTTTAAGCCCCGCATGCATCAGGTATTTGTCCTAATGCTCTCCCCTCCCCTTTCCCCTCGCCCCCTCGCCAGGCCCTGGTGTGTGATGTTCCCCTCCCTGTGTCCATGTGTTCTCATTGTTCAACTCCCACTTATGAGTGAGACCATGCGGTATTTGGTTTTCTGTTCCTGTGTTAGTTTGCTGAGAATGCTGGTTTCCAGTTTTATCTATGTCCCTGCAAAGGACATGAACTCATTCTTTGTTATGGCTACATAGTATTGCATGGTGTATATGTGCCACATTTTCAAAGACTTTTTTTGTTTTTAAAAGCAAAGTACAGAGGCCGGGCACAATGGCTCACGCCTGTAATCCCAGCACTTTGGGAGGCCGAGGTGGGCAGATCAAGAGGTCAGGAGTTTGAGACCAGCCTGGCCAACATGGTGAAACCCCATCTCTTCTAAAAATACAAAAATTAGCCAGGTGTGGTGGTGGACACCTGTAATTCCAGCTACTCGGGAGGCTGAGGCAGGAGAATTGCTTGAGCCCAGGAGGCAGAAGTTGCAGCGAGTCAAGATTATACCACTCTGCTCCAGCCTGGGTGACAGAGCAAGACTCTGTCTCAAAAAACAAAACAAAACAAAAAAGTATAGAAAGACAAAGAGCAGAAATCAATGAAATAAAAAAATGAGCTAATACAGAAAATCAATGAATCAAAATCTGCTTCATTGAAAAAAAAAATCAATAAAACTGATAAAACGGACAAACCTTTTTTTGCTAGACTGATCAAGAAACAAGACAGAAAACACAATTTTATCAATACCGGCAATGAAAACAGCCATCATCACAGACCTGTAGATGTTAAAATGATAATAAGATCATGTTGTTAAATGAATGTGACACTTAAGATTAAATGGACAAATTTCTTGAAAGACATAAATTAACCCAACTGACACAGAAAAAAACAACCAAAAGGAAAAAATAGGGAATTTAGTCCTATAATAATTACAGAAATCGAATATGTAATTAAAACTTTTCCATGAAGAAAATTCCAAGCCTAGTGACTTCGCTGTCAAATCCTATCAAACATATCATTTCTACACAAATTCTTTCAGAAAACAGAAGACTTTCCATTTCATAAGACCCGTCTGAGAAAAAGACATTGTAAGAAAACTTCAAACCAATATTCTTCATAAACACAGATGCAAAAATTGTTAACAAAATATTAGCAAATCTAATCCAGCAATAAATAAAAATTATCTATACCTTAAGACAAAGTGAAGTTTGCATTTAAAAAAATTGGTCATAATCACCACATTAACAAACAAGAGGAGAAATAATCACCTTACTAGATAGAGAAGAAAAGACCGACAACATTTTACACCCAGTCATGATAAAATCCTAAACTAGGACTAGAAGGGAACTTTTTTTTAGGCTGATAAAAAAGCATGCACAAAAGCCTACAGCTTACATTACATGTGACAGTAAAAGACAACATTTTCCGTCTAAGATTGGAAACAAGGCACGGATGTCTACTTGGGGCTCTCCTCTGCACAAATGTATCTCAAGCAAACGAGGAGTCACAGGGAAAGATATCTGGGCCAGATACAACTTGAAACCCTCCAAGAACTGCCTTTCTTGAATTTTTAAGACTTGTCTAGTCCTGGAAAAGTCTTCATTTGTGGGACACTATGGCAAAGCTCAATGTTTCCCTTCTTTTCAAGTGAATGAACACCCCCAAAATTATTAAACCATTATCACGTCAGACTCATGGGTACACAAAAATGTGATGACATCATTTGGAGAATACATACTTTACAAGAAAAAAACATGTTTATGTATTTATAAATATATAATGAATGGGATTTCTCCAAGAATGTAACAATTTGCTAATTTTGATTAATATGTTCTACTAAGAAGAATGCAAGTGTCAGAGAAAAAAACTTGCCAAGTGCAAAAATATTGGCCAGAACCATCATTTCCTTAACATTAGCAAACATCATGTTGCCCTACTGCTTAAAAACAAACAAAAACCCAAAACCATATGTAAAACCGGTGAGGGGAAGAGGAGGAGGAAGAAAGGAAACAGACTAGAAGCAACCATTTCAGATTCACAGACATAGTCAGAAAGGTTAAGAGGGAAAGGCAAAAACTAATCAGGGATGATGTTTACCTCATGGTAGCTCCCAGGCAAATCTCTAAAGAGAAAGGGGGAGGTCCTTGTCACAGCTCTTCTTGAGAAACAAAGATTTCTAGTCCTTCTAATAATGCCACAGATGTGAACAACCCCAAAGCATCATTTCAGTCTACTAGATGAGTAGTTTTAGATTTTAATTTTCATCAACCATTAAAATTTTTAAAAGAAAACTATGACATAACTTTGGGGGACCAATAAAGGATTCCCAACATTAGATCTGGACATGAAAAATAATGAAAAAACAAGGAATAAATGTTTCCTCATATCATTTCATTATAATCATTTGCTAATATCAACATTATTTTAACACCTAATAAAGTAAGGAGAATACAATCTTAGGATATCAATTGTATAATATGTAGCTTTAAAAATACCCAGTGCACTGTATTTTTCTCATTTTGCTTTGGATGAGTGAGATCTATGGGACAGCACTGGCCAGCGGGCCCTACGTCTTGACCTGGCCAAGGCAGCAGTCATGGGAATGAAGCCCTTTAGAGCCAGAGTAGCCTATCCACCATCCCATCCCATCAAGCCCAAACCCCATCATCCTCCCACTAATCTTCAGCAGATGGAGGGGGACCATTCAGCAAAGAACTTGCTCAACTTCCTTCCTGATCTGGCCCCATCGAAAAACTCATGTGAATTCACATTGAGCCTAAACTCCTCCTCTCCATTTTCCATGGAAGATATTCTTCCACCTGGTTCTGGATTCCCTTGCCTTCTGCCTCCTCAGGGATGCTCACTTCATCACCAACACCCCCTCACCAGCTGCGGGGGATTAAAATTATATGACATTCCTCCCGCTGACAGGTGAGGTCTAGGTTCCTCCCCTTGGATCTGGGAGGACCCTGTGATGACTCTGACCACTAGCATATGGTAGAAGTGGCACTGGGCCTATTCCTGGACACAGGCCTGAAGAGACTGGCAGAGCCCCCTTCCTGTCTCTTGAAACACTCTCTCCAGGAGCCCTGAGCCACCATGAAAGAAGTCCAATGACCCTAAAACTACTCAATGGGGGAGGCTTCAGTTGACAGCCCCCACTGAGCTCAGCCTTCCAACCATGCCGGCAAAAGGTCCAGATATGCAACGTCTTGGACCCTCCTGACTACATCCACCAGCTGAACACTATGAGTACCTCAGTTAATGTCATGTAGGCAGAAGAATTGCTTGGCTGAGCCCTGCTGGAACTGTTAACCCATAAAAACACAGTTACAATAAAATGGTGGTTGTTTCAAGCCAATAAATCTTGTTTTCATTTTTATGCAACCACAGATAACTAGAACATGAGGATCTTCAAGACTTCTTTCTCTCTCTCAGTTGTTTCTTTTGTAACATAAGCATATTAAAGTCTGGTCTCTTATCAAAATCCCGTACTTTACCCTCAGTCCCTTTGCAAATACTTCACACCTTAATTTCATCTGTGTTCCCGTCTTTCTTTCTGCAATGGTGCTTCTTCTGTAACCATACGAATGAAATGATTTTTGCCAAGATCAATGACATCTAGGTCTGGCTCAATACAAATAGTCAATTACCAGCTCTTAACCTTACTTGATCTCTCTGCATCACATGATACTCCTGAGCACCTGTTCCTTTAGGAAATGCCTCTCCCTTGGTCTGCTCAATACCACTCCCGCTTGGTATTCTCCTTATCTCCTTAGTAACTCTTTGTGTTCCCCATGGATTCCTTCTCTGCTGCCTGTACCTTAATTACTGAGAATCTTTTTAAGGTTCTTTTCTCCACTAGTCCCTTCCCTACGTGCTTCCCACAATCATCCTATATCCATTCCTATGTCCACTGCTTCAAAGAAATGCCGTGTCCTCATTCCTCTGAGCCTAGACCTTTCTCTAGAATCAAAGGGCCAACTCTGCACTCCATTTAAACCTACAGGTATTCATGCTCAACAAGATTAAAAATAAAAATACATTTACCTCACACTGCCATTCTATTGTCTTTCTTCGTCAGCGGATGGTGTCACCATCCACTTGGGAGTTACACCTCACTTATCCTTAGCCATGCTCATGCTGATTCTTCCTAGTTAATACATCTAGAATTGGCTTATTCCTCTCTATCTCATTGCTAACACCATAGCTCAGGAAATCATCATTTCTTATTACAGACTCCTTCTGGCCTCCAGATGTAATTCACTGTGTGACATCTATTACAGTGTTCATTCTAAGGTGTAAATTTCATCATATCACTCCTTCACTAAAATCCTTTCACAACTGCCCAACAGACCAGGTTACAATTTGAATTTCATAGCATGAAATACCCAGCCCCTACCTACTACCTCTCATCTTTTGCCTCCTCCCCTTTGTGACCTGATGGCCAACCATACGGACATACATGCAGTTCCATAAATTCACTGTACTCTCTAAGGCTGCCAACCTCTGTACCTATTATTCTCTCCATGTAAAATACCCTTCCCTGACTTCCAAACCAAATTAATTGCAACGTGTCAAAAGCTCAATTTAGCTATTGCCATCTCAAGAAAAATTTTGCTGTCCCCTTATTCTGTCTTAGAAAACTTTCCACGTGTCTTTACTTTGTGTTCTCATCATGACATGTATTAAAAAGCATCATTTTCTAGTTAATAGCCTATTTAAAAGTCTGTCTGAGCACTAGACTCAGAACACCTTTGAAGGCAGGGACTTATTTTTTATCTCAGTTCTCCAATGCTTCTTTGGCATGCACTGCAGACTCAAAACTGTTTATTGAATGACTACAAGGCTGAATGAGTGAATGGCATCCATTTGTTTGCTAAATTTACTAGTTTCACTTATACTTTTAACAATATTACAAAAAAATTATAAAATTCATTAATTTCTCCCTACAAAAGAATAATGCTTAAAAAGTGCTATATTAAAATTCACCTTCTTAGTTTTTCCTTGCTTGAATGAAGAAGCGAAATCTTTTTGTTTTTCTCGAACTCTGACAACGAAGCATTTAATTCAAGCCCATTGCCATTCCTTAAAGATTCAGGGCTAGAAACAAGAGAAAATCATACCATACATTAAAGGGGAAAATAGTTGGGCAAAATTAAACAATATGCACCAATACACTAAACAAAGGATGCTTCTTTAAGTCTCTTGCTTCATACAAAGGGGCAATAAGTGTCAAAACGCCTTATCTTAGACACTTGGCACAGAATGTTTATTTCAAAATTTCAAAAGAATATATTATCAAAATCATCCTAAAATCAATGACTGATCAAAATTCTAAAATACATTGGTAACAATAGATACAAGCAGGATTAAAACATTCTGACCACATCAATTATGACTACACCATATTATATGACTTTATCCACCCTTCAGAAGGAAAGGTACATTACAGGAAAAAAGCATAAAGGATTAGAACGACAAGATACACCCTAGTCCAGGCCGACCAGCAAAGCACAGGTTCCCTCCATTTTAAAATGTCATTTAATGAACATTTTCTGCCTCTACTATTTTTGCAGAACTTCTTCAGGCATTCTGATTGATTTAAAAATATATTAATCTAAGAAACTTGCAAACTAATCCTATTTCCTCTATCCTTAGAGATATAACTGGATTTCAAAATTGTATTTACAGTGGTAGGATACTGAGGGAAGACAGAAGGATTCAAGATGAGTAGAGATCAAAAAAAACATGCATACCATGTAGTCATAAAAACTTTTTAAAAAAGAAAAGCAGTTGCAAGTAATATAAGAAAATTCAGACCTTCCAAAACCTTTCCCAACCCTATATCCTAGATAGGGGTTAATATAGCAAGTCTCTTTGAGATTAAAATGTTAAATAAGACCAAGAAAATTGTTGATATCTCTGTGCTACCAAAGTCAGCTTTGGTTTAACCACACTTACTGACTGCCAAGTCCCTTTCTTGTTCAAAACAGTAGATGGCCACATTCTACAAATTCTGGAAGTAACTAACTTAAAATTCTCACCATCATCAGTACACATGCCCTCAGCAGTTATGTCCATTCTTTGTATCCCTAGGCTCCACTTAAAACCTCCTTGGAAATCAGCTTAAAGTGAAGAGAAGAAATTCACAAAAATTTAATTTTATAAGCATACTAGCATTGGAAGGCTCTGATCCCCAGTTCAACTGCCTACCCAATCCAGGTTTGAATGCCAGTTCTAACATCTATGAGAGAGAGAGAGACAGAGAAACACAAGGAGACACAGAGACACACACTAAAACTTGCCTTGTATACCAAACAAGAAGATTCTAAAAGCTACATGAGGTATGTAAATGATACCAAATCCTTTTTAAAGGGTGATTTGGGGGTGATCAGTAACTTGGGGGATAGGTTCATGAGTTCAAGAAAGACAACAGGAAGAAGCTGAATAGTAGGTATATAACAGGTGAGGCTGCTCTTTTCTGTTTAAATATTGGGGTTCCAAGTAAAATTTTTGTTTGAGGAATTTCACTGTTTTTACGAAGTTTAAATACCACTGCTGCTATTTAACTTTGCTTAGTGACAACACAGACTCTAACACTGATCACATTCCCCAATGACGGGGAACTCACTACCTTACAATTTGACCTGCTCACCTGTTGTCAAATGTAATTATTTATGAAGTATTTCCTTATATTAAGTTGAATACTTCTGTAATGTGTACCCATGGTGCCAGCTCAGGATTCTTAAGTACAGCAAATGCTGCACCCCTCTTCCACAAAATAGCCACAATCAGTAAGTTCTCTAAAAATATTGCTATTATGAAAAAGAACAAAAAACTAACCAGGCAAATAGATCAGTAGGAAAATATCCCACGTGTTCACTGTAAGACCTCTGCAGGGGCAATCCAGGTTCTTCAGGCCCAGCAGCATTTTCAATCTTAACTGAAAGTTTTGAGAGGGGGACTATTTATTTCTAAAGTCACTTAAGGAGATAATGCTAATCAAATATACAAGCCCCAATCCTTAATGCAGTTGTCGTCTTTTACTCAATAGATTTCACAAAGCAGTATTTTTAAAACTGAAAGCAATTTATAGATTTTTGTGAAATATAAAACCACCTAGGTTAGAAAGCAAAAACTAAAATGCTCTATATTATTTACCCCGGGATACCTTTAAGCCAGATTCTAAAGTCACTTAGTGACAGGTGTGCTTAAAACACATTCAACTGAGTTTACTTATCAAGTTCCTATTTATAGGTAAATGTCAGGAGACAAAAAACATGCATGAGTCTTCAATAAGCAGCTGCACTGTCAAAATATAGCATCTGAAAAAAATTTTTTCCTTTTTTACAGCTGCTCATCCTCGGAGCAAAGACGAGACAACTGGAAGCCGACAGGGTCATGACCAGCAGAAGGGTGTGGGCAGGTGATGAGCAGCTGCTCTATTTCACCGAGAACCAAATAAGAAGAGGTTGCAAAAGCCCTCGGTCACCAAAGTTAGCCATTTCCAGGAAGAACCACAAGGGCTGGGAGCCACTGGAATGTCACAAACAGACGCACTCATCTGAGTATTAAAAAAGAACATTAAAAAAGGACTGTTACACTGAATCTCGTATAATCATTATCAGGATAATCCAGAAAGTGTCTTTCAGGACCATTTTAAGAAAAAAAAATCTTAATTTTATTAAAAAAAAATTCCCAGCTTTATTAAAGTATAATTGACAATTCAAAACTGTACATACTTAAGGTGTACAACTTGAGTTGATAATATACGTATATATTGTGAAATAATCACCACACACAAGTTAATTGACATATCCGTCACATCACATCGTTACCTTTTCTGGTGATGAGCACACATAAGATCTACCCTCTTAGCAAATTTCAAGTAGACAATACAGTATTGTTAACTATAGTCACACAGTGGTATCCCAGGCCCCCAGAATTTGTTCATCTTACATAAACAAAACCTTGTACCCCCTGACCAACAACAGTCCCAATTTAACATCATCTTAATTTTAAAAGATTTCGTATTTAGTATCCCAGGCCTAGAAAGACCAAAAATAGTCACTGACCAATAATGATTCCAGTAGAATGTAATTTCCGTAATTGGAGTCTGTCCTTTCACAAGCCAAATGAAAGCTAATTTAATTAGTTTAAGTGTTTAGATACTGGTGATATGCATAACATAATAGACAAAGAGTTTAGAAATGTGAGGTCTAATTGAAGCATTGACATTAATCCTCTGCATCTAAAATCTAAAACAGAAAGGGCAACCACCTTATTAACTTTAAGAAGCAAAATAATTTATATGCAAGTGTTTTGCAAAGTAGAAAGTACAATACAATTGTAGGTTAGTGCCCCTGGCTTTTAGATAATCACACAATGACACAGCACAGTTAATTCCATTTTAATGAGTAAGAAATTATGGTAGCTAGGCTACCAAAAAAGAAAAAAAAATAGTGACACAATGCTGCTACCAACCCCCCGCCCAAAACCCTGTGCCTACCGCCGCACTGTATTTGCCCTTGGGCAACACATTCTAAACCTCTGAAGATGTAGTTTTTTTCTTTCCAGGTAAAGAATATATATTTCTCCCTTTATGATTGTTTTTGTCAGAATACATAAGCATAGTTTTCAAAGATTTTAATTCAAATTTTCAAACCTTTGGAAATTTTTTACTCACCTGTGTTTGAGAGACATGTTTTCCAGTATTTTACCACATTACTCATTTTTTCCATTGTCAGTGGTTCAGTTAAAGCAATATCAGTTCCATGCCCTGAAATACAACCTAAGAATCTTTACATTAAATACTGACCTTATAGTTTCCATTTAGAGAAAAAACAAATACTGTATTTAGCAGGTACATACCTTTAAAATTTTCAGGGATTATAAAAACAAACAGTGAATGTGTATTTTTCTTTTTGCCAAATCTGAGAGAGGAAAGAAAATGTTAAAATGAAGCAAAATCATTATTCAAAAAATTGGGATTCAGGAGTTTAGCTTATTAGGAACTAACTACAGTGATTTTCTTCATTTCTTTAGAATTTAAAATAATATTAACATGGAAATTTAGTAACAGTAGCATCTCAAATCAGTGAGGAAAGAGATGAATCACTTTTTCTTAAAAACAAACAAAAAAAAGCCTAAACCTCATCCAAATTTTTGATCAGATCAGCAGTTTACAAGAAATTTGTGGAAAAAAAGAAACATTTTAAAGAACATTATGGGAATGAAATAAGCAGAATCTAGAATAGGGGGAATTCTGTAAGACAAATGACTCCTTTAAATATACATATAATTAAAGAACAAGACAAAAAAAAAGAGGAAAGGGAAAGTTGAATCCTGATTTGTATAAACTCACAGTTTTAAAAAAAAATCATAAGCAGGGAAATTTGAATGCTGATGGGATATTTGACAATACTAAGAAGTGATTATTAATTTTCAGGTATAATACGAGTTTTGTGGTTATTCTCTGAGTCCTCACCTTAGAGAGGTACCAATTAAAGTATTTATGGATGAAATAAAACGGTATTTTAGATTTGCCTTAAAATAATCCACTGGTGGGCAGGGGTGGGAAGGTAGGGAGAAGCATGATGAGCCAGATGTGGGTAACTGCTGAGGCTATATTATGGGTGTATTATTATACTCTCTCCCCTTTTATTTCTTGAAATTTTTCAAATAAAACTTTTTTCTTAAAGTGGCATTATAATTCACTAAACTCAGTACAGTAAGTCTGGAATTCAATAAATGGATGGATACTGAGCCTTGGTATTAGCCAAAATGAAATGATTTTCAGGGAGAATGTGACTGTGAAAGAGACTTCAAAGAGAACAGTTTAAAACAACCTAAGAAAAGCAAACTATTCTCAAGTACTTAAAAGCATCATTTATTAGCATGTGGTTATATATGGTTGTTATTTATTCACTAAAATGAGAACTGGGAGCACCCCCACTGTATAACATTGTTAGCTTATCTTACATAAGCATTTGGAAGTAAGTATACATTCTATATTTCAAATTGCATTATATATTAATATCATTTCTATATCTGAGTCATGTATATTGAGAACCTCTTATGTACCAGCCCTGTGCTAGGCTCTGGGGGATATCATGGTAAACAGACAGACAAGGTTCCTGCTCTCACACAGCTGGCGGTCTTGGGGCGGAAAGACATTAAACAAATCACTATAGATAATTTTGTGGCTGAAAATGTGTCCAACGCTAGGAAGAAAAACCAAAGGGGCCAATAGGAGTCCATGCCTGGGCACCAACCTGCCTCAGCAGCCTTGGGAGAGGCTTTCAGGCCGACAACCCTCAGTGCTGGCTAGACACAGAAAAGGCTGGGGAGAGGGGGAGGGCAGAAAGCAGATGGGCAGCACAGAACATTCTGGGTAAAAGGCACAGCATATGCAGGAGCCCTGGGATGGTCAAGAACAAGGTGAGTTGGAGGAGGTACAAGATGTCCAGGAGAGCTCTGGCACAGGGCATCTGAGAAAGAAAAGCATAAGTGGAGACCAAAGAGTGAGGGATGGCTGGGCTCTGCTCGCAGAACGCCTGTTAGGCCACAGGAAAGGTTTGGTATTGAAGAAAAATGGGCAACGGAAAGCTATGAAGCTCAGCAGCAACCAACACAATGATCCTTGCGTTTTAGAAAGACCACTCTGCCTATGATGGGATGCACTGATGGGGTCACACAGGTGGACTGGAGAGACCCTAGGCCAGTGATCCAGGCAAGAGCTGATGGTAAGGAAAGCGGGCACACCTGTGAACCTTTGGTAACGTTAAATATTTCAGAGTATTTACTAAATTAATTACTTCAGACTAGCAGGATTAGTAAGAAAATGTGACACCCCATTGAGGTCTATTCGGACTTGATTCTGTGCTATGAATTCTGGGGAGTTTAGGCTGAGAGAGAAGAAAGGGAAGAATATACGGTTTCTATGAGGAAATGAGAAACTCAGGCAGAAATATTATCATCAAAATAGGCATATGCAGGAGGGAGGATAGAGTTTGCCTGGCCAACCAAATGTGGAGGTAAGAAAGGCACTTCCTACACCGGTGTAGGTGGCGTGGTGACACAGAGGGAATACGGGGATCAGAATGATGCCTGCCAGTATGTCAGCATTTCATATGTATATGAAACTAAATATATGCATTTTAGAAAGACGGAAAGAGAGAAAGATAGAAAGAGATAAATAGATAGATTTATTTTATTTTATTTTATTTTTTGAGACAGGGTCTTGCTTTGTCACTCAGGTGGGAGTGCAGTGGTGGCATGGTCAAGGCTCACTGCAGCCTCACTGTCCCAAGCTCAAGCGATCCTGTACCTCAGCCTCCCAGGTAGCTGGGATTACAGGTGTGTGCCATTACACCTGGCTGGTTTTTTTTGTATTTTTAGTAGAGATGGGTTCTCACTATGTTGCCCAGGCTGGTCTCAAACTCCTGGCCTCAAGAAATCTTCTGGCTTCAGCCACCCAAGTACTGAGATTATAGGCAAGAGCCACTGTGTCTAGCCTTGTATATATATTTTTAAGTGATGAGAAAGTGTGGATTATAATGGAGGTATGGACAACAGAATGAGGAAAGAGAGGTGAAAGGGAATAATGGACTGAGCAGACGGGACCACTGAAAGAAAATTATCGGGTAGTTTAAATGTCGAAATAAAAAATACTGCATAGTGGATTCAAAAAAGTAAATTATCCTAAGTTAAATACAGTTAAATGATTTTTAAAAAACAGCCTGTTTGCTTTTAGAAATCTTCCTATGTCCATTTTTGAAAACCCGATATTTCAAAAATTTGAAAATTGATTTTACTGACACAAAAATATGTAAGATATGGCTATATGGATTTATATGCCCTGATGACTTTCAAATTTCAAGCTTTACATCAGACAAAGGCGGGATTCTTGGACTTTTGTTATTAGCACAGAATCAATTACCAAACACACACTCCCCTAGCCGTACAGGGACTCCTGCAACCAGTAAGAGTTCCCAGAATCCAATCCTCTGGTCTTAAGCTCAGCTGCTCATTCACATTCCCTACAAATCAATAAGCTAAAAGAGTTTCTAGTTTCTAGGATCAACCAGAAAATGTTCTCTTTTTTGTGAATGAATATTCCTGGAAATAAAACTAAGCAATGCAAAAACAAACCAAAATAAAAATCACTTTTATCCACACCAATTGATACTACTTCCTCTTCTATATACCAAAATCAAATTGTAGGCTCTGAGACCTTCTCAATTAATGTCTCTTTTGTTTTGCAATTTATTTGGGGACAATTCATTTTCCCTCATGTTTCACGATTATGCTGTTTAAGTGTCATGATGTTTCCGGAGGCTACACCTCACTTTTGAGATTGGATACTGATATTCTCGGTTCCATTCCTATGCCTGCCTGCAGTGCCCTCTAGAACTGGAGTCAGCATCAGCTCAGTCAGCAACAGTAACCACCCGCTGTCTTGCCCCCATCCCTGGATCTGTCTCTGGTAGCTGAAAAAACAAAGATCATATACAAGGGTTTTGAGCTGAGTTGTATACTCTGCTGATCAAAGGGTCTCAGGAAAGCCCTGGCCTCTGCAATCTATCATGTGAGAGGGCCAAAGAGGTGTTATAAGTCCCTGTGAAGCCTGTGGAAATTTCTACCTTTACTTCTCTTAGAGCCATAAGGATTTCCAGAGACAAAAGCCAGTATCATCTTTGGGTTGTGGTTTTCTTGAGTACAGTTACCCATTATTCTGTCCGTGGGGTACATGCAGCCAAACTAACCTGGTATGACCTACATGGGACTTGTAACAAATATTGTTCTCTGTTAATTAATTAATTAAGCTCTGATAGTTTATTTTGGCTATATAATTTGGCTATATAGTTTATTCTGGTGGTGTGCCCTGTTCCCACTCAGCTCTCCCACAGAGTTCCTGCTGCAACACTCCCCATGTGACATGGTGCTAGAAGTTATAAAGACCTAGAGTTGTCCTCAGTTCCTACTCACTTCCTCCACCAATTTGTAGGAAAAAAGTTTTAGTAAAGCTACTTAGGTGTTTTGCTGTTACTGTGTTTATTGTCGAATATTCAGAGGAGTAGGCCATGCAAACTACCTAGTAAGATTTAATGATTTACATTGTCAAGTCAAAGATGTCTTGGAGACATAAAAGGACAACTTGTTAGATCTCTGTGGCTCACAAGATTGGGTTTTCTTAGTGATCAGTTAGCTGGTCAGACAATTAAAGCTACACGGGGAAGAAATGAAATCAGATTCAAACTTGATTTGTTGACGGAGCAGATGGAGCCACATCCTGCATTCCTTTTTTGTTGCTAAACTGCTCTGAGCTCATGAGAATCATGGAATTTTAACTGCAGAACCATTTCATGGAGAAGAAAACTATGACTCCCTATATACTGACGAGTTTAAAACATATTTAAACTTTCTGTACCTGTCTTTGGAAGGTAAGTATCAGGATGTGTCTGAATTATCAAGTATCTGCCCTTTGAGTATGGCTCAATTTTGAGAACTTATCTAAGCCAAGAGTGAAATATCCCTGGAATTCTGGAGCTAAGCATATGAATCCTAAGATGATCTTAAAATATGTTACCACTGGGTAGTGTTTGAGTTCATCTGCTCAATAAAAACACACTCTTTCAATACATTCTTGAGATGAAAACAAATTAGGCAGTACTATTAGGAATGTTAACCTACAAGTGAGATGTGCCATAAGTCTTGAGTCTGTTAAGTACTGATATTTTATGAATGATTAAAGTCAATGAATGATTAGCACCAAGCTTAAAACATAGTTTTGTAAGATTAAATTTAAGAATCTTTTAAGGACGCTGCTTTCATTTTATTCTAAAATAAATATAATATTATAGCTAACAGGCTAAACTTCATCCTTATTTTCAATAAAAATCCATATGTCTTACAGATACATAGATTTGTGATCCTGTGCTCCAATACTGAACACATATACGGCCACTTTCATTCTATCATCAATTCCTCATTCATTGGCAGGAGACATAAAGCACCCAGAGAAACAAGAGTAAGGTAAGTAGATGTACATTTTCCTAGACCTACATAGCTTTTGAGATATTACAAGAGGACAACAAAGATCTAAAGAGAAAAATTTAAAATATAGCAGAAGAAAAGTAGAGCCAGGCTTTTCATTTTGGTTTAGTCATTAAATATTAGCCCAAACTCAAAAGATGTAGTGCTTACAAATGTGGCGGTACGTGTACAGGGTTCATTACCATAAGAAAAACTATAGGTTGAAAATTGGAAACATCCTCTACAGGGGTTTAAACAATTCAACAAATCATAAACTCATAACGATTCTGAAGGCAGGAAAGGGAACTTCAAAGACATTCATAGCCTCTGAGGACAGCACCAAGAAAGCAAAGCTTACACACACACACACACACACACACACACACCCCCAAAAAACCAAACAACTCTGTCCCTTTGTGGAGAGGAGCAAAAAAGCGAGGAGGCACTGCCTGCCTAGGACGGCACTTCTCCCACTCATCCATACAGTCATTCACTGGAGCTACAGCAAGGTAGATAACACCTGCTGGCAGTCAAGACCTTCACTGGGTGTTGGGAACAGTGCAACAGTAGACTAACAAGGAATACAAATCCAGGTGTATTCCACAAATTATTTGTTTCCTTTCAAACCAATGATTTATTTTAAGGCAAAATAACAGAACTACCATTTGCATAGCTATACACTTAATACCTTAATCTACTTTCTTTTCTCTGCTAAGAAATCTTAAATTATGTTACTCAGGGCAATAAAAGCTGCTGAGGTGAGTATCAGACAAGAAATTCTCTCCTCTAACCTTCTAGGTTTTAATATCTGCAACTAAACATAAAGCTGGTTCTTAACAGAAATTCATTCTTATCTTGTTCAAAAGGCAGCTCTGACAGGAAGCAAATGCAAAGCTTTACTCCATTCTGACAGGCATAGCTAGGGTCCTAGTCTTGGAATGGAGAGACCAGCCATATTGAATTGTCCGGGGCTCTTTCAAAACCATATCTATGTTTGATGTACACCCAGCTTGGCGCATACTGAACCTCAGAGATGAAAAAGAGGTGGTTTCAATACAAAAGTCAATTAATGACAGACTTCTAGAAAGAAAATGAAGGGAAGAGTAGAGTTCTAATCTAGTTTTGTAAAACTAGTCTGAGTTTTGTAAAAATGAGCCATGTGGTCTTAGGCAAGTCACTTCAGGCTCAGTTTTCTCATCTGTCAAGTAGGGACAATAAAATCCTGCTCCACCTGCCTCATGTAGCTGTGTAAAAAAATTTTAAATATGATATAAATGAGATATTATGATGAGTCCACAGCCAAGGGAACTCTATTTTTTTAAGGTTTGTAATAAAATAAGCATATTCTCAGAAGGAGGATAGTATACAGCAGGTTTTAGAAGTGGAATTTACTTTGACATAGATAGTTTGCCTGGTGTGACTAGAGTTCATATACCTCATAGAAAGCCAAAAGAAATGCAGACCAGTTGTTCTAAGAAACCCCAAGAGTAGTATCTGTCTGTCTGTCTCTCCAATAAGTAACTCGATGGCTTGGGCTTCTCATTTCAACCTTTCTTTTCCCTTAACATAATTTGCTTGCCCTTTTATTCAAGGATCAAAATATTGTCTCTGAATGTTTTAGCCAAAAAAAGAGGCCTGTCTTGTAATTCTGACAAGCTCTCATATGTTCCAATGTAACTGACAATTCCACTTTATCTATTAAGTATTTCATGGAAGGAGAACAAATTTGTTCTGATCTAACCCTATCTAAATACATCTTAAGTGGCAGGGAAGAATCTGACTCTCCCACCACTGGACTCCAATTTTCTAGAGCTGGAGTGGGTTAAAAAGAAGCAGAACTTGACCAGGGCGGTGGCTCACCCCTGTAATCCCAGCACTTTGGGAGGCCGCGGTGGGCAGATCATGAGGTCAGGAGTTTGAGACCAGCCTAACCAACATGGTAAAACCCCATCTCTACTAAAAATACAAAAATGAGCCAGGCGTGGTGGCACGTGCCTGTCATCTCAGTTACTCAGGAGGCTGAGGCAGGAGAATTGCTTGAACCCGGGAAGTGGAGGTTGCAGTGAGCCGAGATGGCGCCACTGTACTCCAGCCTGGGCAACAGAGTGAGACTCCATCTCAAACAAAAAAAAAAAAAAAAGAAAAGAAAAGAAGCAGAACTTATATGGAACTGCAAGACGAAACAAGAACACTGGAGGTGGCGGTTTCTGGACCCAGTGAATCCAGAGGGCTCCGTGGCCCCAGGAGACACCTCAGTCCCCAGCTAACAGGACAGAGCGCTGAGAGTGCTCACTTCCTTTAGTGTCTGCCGCTACAATTAATGAACCCTGAATAGATGCACCATTTTAATCATACAGTTACTAAAAAGGAGTATGTATGGGAATAACATAAGCATTGCATACTAAATAAATTTCTATGACAAACTGATTCTTACATTCTAATCCATACCTATTTTCAAGTTAAAATAATTCTTATAATAAAATACCACAAACTGGAAATAAAAACAACATGTACATAGAATCTCTCCATGAAAATATCCCTCATTTTTTTTTTAGAAATAGCATCTCACTCTGCTGTCCAGGTTAGAGTGCCATGACATGATCATAGCTCATTGCAGCCTCAAACTCCTGAGCAATCCTCCCATCTCAGTCCTCCGAGTAACTGGAACTATAGGTGCACACCATCAGGCCCGGCTAATTTTTAAAATTTTTTTTGTAGAGACAGAGGTCTCACTATGTTGCCCAGGCAGGTCTTGAACTCCTGGGTTAAAGCAATCATCCCACTTCGGCCTCTCAAAGTGCCAGGATTACAGGCATGAGCCACGCCCTGGCCCCTCAATTTAAAAAGTAAAATAGAAATATATATTTTTAGGATGTTTTAAAAAATGAGTTTTTAAAAAAATGATTCTAAAAATACAGCATCAAGGCTTTTGAAGTTTACCTAATTAACTTGATGGCTTCCAGCTCCTCAGCACTTAGTGAAGAAGGCATCTTCAAGAAAACCATGTTGAATGTGCAATCATCCAAAAGTGCTACTGCCTCCTTCATGTCACTGATGGTGATGGTGACTTCTGCTATGTTTGCAAACAGTTTCTGTACAGTATCAGCCAGGTAGCCCACAGTGACATCTCCAACTAATAAGACGTCTATTTTTGCCTGAAAGAGAAGGAAGCAGAGGTGTCACATAATTATTACCTAGGCATAGTGAAAATGTCATGTATGAGAGGATAAGATAAATAAAGCTCACAAATAACACAATGATTGACTCCATATCTAGTCTGACTGGCTAGATGGTCAACTGTAAGCAGCTCAAGGACAGGAACTATTAATTTCACATCTTCAGTAACTAGAGTAGTGAATAGATCTGAAGGTCATGCTGTTTTTAAACATTTTGCCTACCAATGCTATTTTACTTCAGTTTTTCTGCAAATTTCTCTCTTATCCTATTAAATGATAGAGTTCTTATGACTCAGTTTCCCAAAAGTCTTTCCTGCTGGAAAATCTATTTATTGCTGAAAGGATCAAAGTCGTAACTCTCCCACGTGATTTATTTTGGTGAAACACACATTTCAGGGAACAGAGAAAGATTTAAATTCCTAAATCATAAGAAACACTGAAATAGTCCTTTCAATTGAATGTATGTGCTATTCAAACCTCAATATTAGGAACCAAAAAGACTATTTGCATTTGGAGATATTTTCAAGTATATTCAATTAGGAAAAAGAGCATTCCCTTCTTCACCTTTTATTTCTCTCTGTTTTATTCTCTACACCTAATGAACGCAACCCACTGAAAATGCCAAAGAATGGGGATGCTTAAATTAATGGAAATAGAAGACAATTGGAAATGCCAGGCCATAGACATCTGTATGAGAAAACAGATTTGGGAGGTGATTAGAGTTGAAGCTAAAAGAGTGAGTGAAGGGGCTGGAAATACTTGTACAAAGAGAAAGGCAGCTTGGCAAAGAAGCAACTCCACAGGGCAGGATGCTGGTGTAAGTGGCCACCGTGGGGCTTCCTTCTCTTTTCAGCCTGGTTTCCTGAGGGTTGCAGGAAAGAACAGGTGAGGTGCAAGAAACTAGGCAAGAGTCAAGTAAGCAAAGCTCGGGCACTTCTACCTGCTCACCTAATTTTCTTCCTTCTTTTTATAAAAAAGTCAATCTTCCTTTACCATCTCTCATATCCTAATTCAATCCCTTCTCTGAAAGCAATTGCTGTCAAGAGTTTGGTGTCTATCCATCCAGACAATTTTTGTGTCAAACATATAAGTACAATACACACATACGTAGCTTTTCATAAATGGGCTGTTACTATTTTTTGAAGTGAGTTGCTTTTTACATTTAACAATATAGTTCAACAATTCCTCAAAATTTCTGATTCACTGGGAACATTCTCATTTTCCAGGTGGTTATAGATTTATTCTCATAAGAGTATGTTTTCTATTATTTGTTGGGGTCAGGGGTCAATGTGCTCATCTGTCATCTTGATCCAGTCTTCCTTATTTTCGCTGATGACAATTGATTGAGACATTCTCCCAGTGTTCGGTTTTGATGTTATTACGGTGCCATGACGAACACATTTATAAATACATCTTTGTGCAAATAAGCATATATCCTAGAATCAAAACTAGAAAATCAGAAAGTAAATTTTCACTTGTTTTGCATACTCCAAAGGATACAAAAATTTATATCCCCATAAGCAGTACATACGAGTACTCATTTCCCCAAACCCTTAATAAGACCGATTGTTCTTAACCTTTAAAAAAATTTTGTCAATATTGTGAGCAAAAAATCTTATCTTTTTTATTGGCATTTTTTGAATGCATAGAGTATCTGTTCATTTTAGTGGCAATTTGCATTTTATTATCACATATTTATTAAGCATGCCCATTTACTCCCTTTGTTCACCTATTTGTGGTTTGTATTTTTCTTATTGCTTTGTGGGAGTATATAAAGTCTGGATATTAGTCAACTACTTTTTTTTTCTAGTCTGTCATTCTGCCTTTAATTATTTTCTTTCTTATTTTTTGAGAAGGAATCTTACTGTGTCGCCCAGGCTGGAGAGCAGTGGCGCGATCTCGGTTCACTGTAACCTCTGCCTCCCGGATTCAAGCGATTCTCCTGCCTCAGCCTCCTGAGTTGCTGGGATTACAGGTGCCCACCACCACACCTGGCTAAGTTGTGTATTTTTAGTAGAGATGATGTTTCACCATATTGGCCAGGCTAGTCTCGAACTCCTGACCTCAGGTGATCCGCCCACCCCGGCCTCCCAAAGTACTAGGATTACAGGCATGAGCCACCGTGCCCAGCCCTTTAATTCTGATTAAAAGGTCTTTTGTCACTAATAAGTATTTAATATTTAGTAACAAATCTACTGTTTCCTTTATGGCTTTAGTGAATTTTATCTTGCTTTCAAAGCCATCTCTGTTTATGTCAAAAAATGCTTTGGTAGAGTATTCTAATACTGTTAAGGGTTTATTTTTGCATTTAGCTTTTTATCCCAGCTGGAGTTTATTTGGTCATTAATATGAGGTAGGTACCTGCTTTCAGTTTTCTTTTTTAAATGCAGAACTAATTGACCTAACAGGATTACTGAACAGACTAACCTTCTCTCAGTGTTTTCAGGAGCGAAGTTTTCACAATGCCAGGTAGGGGTGTGTGTGTGTGTGTGTGTGAAGTTTTCACAATGCCAGGTAGGGGTGTGTGTGTGTTTCTGGACTTCATTCTGATCCACTGATCTATTTGCCTATTTCTGGTTAATACCACACTGCTTAATTACTAGCTCTTTATAGTGTGTTTTGATATTTGATAGAGCATGTTTCACTCCTTGTTATTTTTCAATTCGGTTATTATATATTTTCCAACAATTTCTCTTCCAACAGAAATTGGCATCAGTTTGTCAAGGAACCTTGTTAAAGTTTTAATTATGGTTGCCTCTATTTTAACAGTTAATTAGAAAATATGCTTGCTATATTAAATCACCATATTTAGGAAGTATGTATCTTAGAGAATTTGAGTCTTCCATTATGTTCTTCAGTTTTATGGACTTTCATAATGATTTTGCATGTGTCCTAGTATGTATTCCCAGATATGTCTTACGTATTCCCAGATATTTCAACATTTGGAGGTCACTGTGAAGGGGATCTCTTTTCTTACTCACTACATTTTTGATTGATTACAGTTGACATATAGAAGTGCTATTGATTTCTGTATAAGGAACTTGCTTCGAGTAATGCACTTTATAGTACTCTCTGTTCAGTTCCAATATATTTCCATAGATTCTGCCTAGGTAGGCAATCTACCGCCTTCAAAAAATGACACTTTTGTCTGTTTCCAGAACGTATGCCTTTTATTTGACTTTAAAGCATTAGCTAGAACATCCAAAATAAGGGTGAGTAACAGGAGTGATAGTAGGTGTTCCTGTCTTGTTCCTGACTTTAGTGGGAATATTTCAAATGTTTTTACTACTAAATATGATACTTACTGAAGATTTCTGATCAATATCCTTTATCAGTTAAAAAAGTTTCTATTTGGAAGCTAAGAATTTTACATCACAAAAGGGTGTTGATATCTATTAAATGCTTTTTCAGTATAACATGATCATATTATGTTTTATTCTTTGATCTGTTAGGCAGAGGCAGTGAATTACATTAATAGATTTCCTAATGTCAAGCCATCACGGTATTGCTGGGATAAACCTATTCATAATGTGTAATGAATTCAACTCCTTCACCTTTAGATTTTTGTATCTGTGCTCATAAGTGAATCTTGATATAACTTTGTTTTATTGTATTGCTTTATCTTGTTTAGGTATCAGGGTTATGCCAGCCTTGAAGAATAAAATATTGTTTTATGGTCTTGAATAGTTTATAAAACACAAATTATCTGCATCTTAAGTTTAGGTAAAACATGTCTAGAAAACTGGTTCTGAAGACATTTATAGAGCTGGATCTTACATTTCATTTTATAGTTCCTTATTGATTAATGGTAAATTCAAGTTTTCCATCTTCTCTTAAATGAATTTTGGTCATATACATTTTACAAATCCATTTCATATGGATTTATGTTTAATGTTTTAATTTTATATATATATAAAATTAATAATGTTTAATTTTTTCTTTTTCTGGTAATGCTTTATTGAGAATATAGAACTGTGTGGTCCAATACAGTAGCCACATGTGGCTATTTAAACTTATATTAATTAAAATTAATTAAAGTTTGAAATTCAGTTCAGTTGCACTAGCCATATTTCACGTGCTCAACATCCTCATGTGGTAAGTGTGGATTATCAGATGGTATAATTACACAACATTTTCATCATTGTGGAAAGTTCTACTAGGCAGCAAAGTAGAGGGTCTAAATTTTCCTCCTAGTGGCATTTTGTTGTACTCCACAAATTTTTATATATAGTGAGTTCATGTTCATTCATTGCTAGTTTATAATTTCAGTTGATAGTTCCATTTTAATCTAAAGATTTTTATTAAATACACCTATATAAACGTGTTTATGATTTTCAAGGGGATAGTGTGTTTGGTTTTTTATTTTTTTGGCTATTTGTTAGTTGCTCATTTCTTATTTCAGTGCACTGTCAACAATGAATGTGTCCTGCATGATGTCTACTTTTTAAAATTTGTTGACATTTTCTTCATAGCCTAATAAACAGTTTTTGTTAATCGTCCATGGGTACTTGAAAACAATGCCTATTTTCTCTTGTGCAAAAAGTTCTATATATCTTTTAGAGCAAAACTGTTAATTCTTTCTTTGCTTATATTAGGTCTACTTGATCTCCTTAATTACGGTTTTGTCAATTCATCAATTTTTCTAACCATAGGTTATATTTATAATTATGGGTTAAGTACATAAAGGTTCATGATAGTGATATTATATAAATATATATCTATAATATTTAACAATATATATGTGATCTATGTTTATATAGTATGTTGTTAAATAGTGTATATATATAGACGATTCTATATAGAGAATACTACTATGTAAAATATACCTCTTTGCCCTTTAATGCTTTTCATCTCAAATTTTATTTTTCTGATATACAGCTTCATTCTTCATATCCCCTCATTTTGAACTTTTCTTTATCATCTTTATTTTCTGTGACTTTTGTAAATCGCTTTTAATTGAATTTACATGGTTTTTACAATCTGACCTTTCAATTTTTCATGTATGAATTTAAGTAATTACATTACTGACATTAACTAGTATACATTAACTTCATTAATGTACTGTAATGAATTAGCTAATATTAATTACTTGTGAACATTTACAATTTAATGTGAAATGACCTTATTCCCTTTCATTTGTTATTTCAGGCTTCCTATTTACTGTAATTTTTTTCTTTTTTTCCCATAGCTACTCCTAGGCTGATCAAATTTTCCTTTTTCCATCCTGTTGCTCCTATAATGCTTTGGGACTGAAATCCCTAATTTTTGTGCTTAAGTGCTTAATTGTCTTTTTATCTGGAATTAATTTTAGATTTACAGAAGAGTTGCAGAGAGGGTATGGTGAGTTCTCATAAACACCTGACTCAGCTTCCCCACATATTAACATCTTACAATCACAGTATGTTTATCCAAACTAAGAAATTGTGAGGGTTTTTTTTTTAACCATAAGAAAGATAACCCTAAGAAATGAATATTAGCATAGTCCTATTGGCTAAACTACGGACTTTATTTGAACTTCACCAATTTTTCCACTAATAGCCTTTTTCTGTCCCAGGATCTCATCTGGATAACAGATTGTACTTAGTCCTCGTGTCTCCTAGTTTCTTCTAATATGCAATGGTTTCTCAGTTTTTACTGGCTTTTGAGGAGTGCTGGTCAGGTATTTTGTAGAATGTCCCACTACTTGGATTTGCCTGACATCTTCTCATAATTAGACTGGGACTACAGATTTTGGGTAGAATACCATGGACACGAGCACCTCACCTCCTTCTTATGGTGTCATAAATCAGTGAGAGATTGCCAGGGAGGTTCACCTTGGTCACTTGGTTAAGATGGTGTCTGTAAGGTTTCTCCACTGTTAAGTCCCTTGTTTATCCTTTGCACATTCTTGTTTTCAGAAGGGAGTCACTAAGTCCAGACACACTCAACGGAAAGGGACTAAAGTACCACCTCTTGAAGGGAGGAATATCAAACAATTGTGGATGTACGTTAAAAACCACACAGTCATTGATAAATATGTTAGTGGAGATGGTTTGAGGCTTTGCAAATATCCCATTTCTCCTTAAAGTTATACCCTCTGTTCCTGCCCTTCATTTGTGGATCTCGCCTGTAGCAATTACTACTATGACATTCAATTGGTGTTTTTCTATTTCCTTCCATCTACATTTATGATTTGGAAATCTTATGTAAGGAGAATATGTTCCTTCTCCCTCATTTATTTATTTAGTCAACTGTTTATTTAAATCAGTAAGGACTTTTGGATATTTATTTTATTATTTGGGTTATAATCCAATACTATCATTTACTTTGTTACTCAAATTACTCCACTTTGGCCACTAAAATTTCAAAAATACTTAATTTTTAGTAAGTATATGTAGCAATTTTTAATTAAGATGTAGGGCTAATCTAAATCTACAGCCTCTCTCCAAACATGGCAGCATCCTTAACACAGCTCCCTCCACCCCATATACTTCTCATGCTATGACTACCTGGAATTTTAGTTCCAATCATTATTATTTACATTTATTAACATTTACACTTAATTTTTTGTTTCTCTGATTCTTACAGTCTCTTGTATCTCGTATTTGCTTCTTTCTTGGATTCATTTTATTGAATTACAGTACAGGGACTCAGAAAATTCTTTTAAAGACTGTCTGATAGCATCAGAGTCCTAGCATGTCTGAAAACATCTTCACCGTGTTCTCACAATTCAGTGCAAGTTTTGCCCAGCAAATACTTATAAGGTCAAAATTACTTTGTCTCTGAATTTTCCTTCTGGAATCCAAAGTTGCTAATGAAAAGAATAAGCTGCTTTGTTCTTCTTTAGATGCTTGTCTCCTGTTTTTCCTCTGGGTTCTGATCATTTCTAGGCTGTGTTTGAATATAGACCTTATTCATCCTACTTGGCACCCAGTGGATCTTTAGCTCTGAAAATTTTCTTCTATTATTTATTTGATTACTTCCTTCTTTCTGTTGTCTTTGTCTCTCCTCATAAATCTTCTATGAGATGCTGGATGTCTTAAATTGATCCTACATGCCTTGACTTCTCTCTCAGAGATTTCCTTATTTTCCAGATCACTGGCTTAGTCTTCAGTCCTTCTAAGTATTATTCTAAGTATTACAATTTCAATCCATTTAATGTAAATTACTAATTTCTAAGATTTTTTGGTAATTTTTCATTACCTGCT
Source organism: Theropithecus gelada (assembly GCF_003255815.1). Classification (NCBI taxonomy): domain Eukaryota; kingdom Metazoa; phylum Chordata; class Mammalia; order Primates; family Cercopithecidae; genus Theropithecus; species Theropithecus gelada. Next base: position 67,631,398 of record NC_037685.1, read on the forward strand.
ATTTCTAGGATGTGATATTCTCTCCACAGACACAAATTCAAATTTTAGAAGTTTTTTTTTTTCCCCCTATTCCTTTACATCCTAGTTTATTCAAGCTGCTATAACAAAAGACTATAAACTGGGTGGCTTATAAACAACAGAAATGTATTTCTCAGCTTGGAGGTTGAGGAAGTCCAAGATCACAGCACTGGCAGATTAAATGTCTGGTGATGGCACAATTTCTGGTTCACAGATGGCAATTTATTTGTGTTCTCATGTGGTGGAGAAGCAAGGGATCTTTCTTGGGCCTCTTTTATAAGGCACTAATCCCATTCACGAGGGCTCCTCCCTCATGACCTAATCATCTCCCAAAGACCCCATCTGCTAATGCCATCCCCTTAGCAGTTAGGATTTCAACATATGAATTTGGTGGAGGGCACAAACATTCAGTCTATAGCACCTTAAAAATCTGTCTCTTTAATTGTTCGATCTGTGCATTTGTCTAGTTCTGTTAATGTCTGGCAATCCTTGGTTTCCAAACGTAAAGATGAATCAAGAACTAAGTGGATGTGAACAGGCAATTTCTCCTGCAGTTGGGGTGGTGGTTCCTCAGTGCGGGCCCCCTTTAATGGGACAACTGACTATGGGTTTGGTGTGAGTGCGCAGGATGAGCGAAAGCAACAGCCGAAGAGCAGAGATCTTGGCACCAGCTAATTGTCAAAATCAAGGTGGGCTTTACTCTGAAGACCAAGTATTTTAGTTTATTTTCCTCCTAGGAAGAACTGCCTTTCCTTTCCTCTTTCAGTTACAGGGGTCTGGAAATTACTGATACCAGGAGTCCTCATCCCATGTATGGTTCATTTTCTTTAGAGAAGAGTTCCTGAGTTTTATCTTTCAGTTAAAGGCACCATTGCTCCTGCTTTAGTAGGAGTGAGTTGGGAGAGTCCACAGGGTAAATCCAGGGGGCCAACCTGGCCCGGTGTTCTGTACCCAGCTAATTCAAACCAGGTGAGCACGCTTTGGGCTACTTTCATCTTTGTTTCTGTCAACATGGAGCCTGAACTATCACTAAAATTGTTTTATCACTGCATTTCTTCTCTTTGTGTCTTTTAAGCTGTGGATTTTCTACTTTTGTTTTAGGTGCAATTGGACCCCATCTGCTTTCTAAATGTCACATTTTTCAGTGGATTTTTTTTTTTTTTTTTTTTAACATTCAGAGAGAAGTTGCTTTGTTCAAACCAAGATCCCATTAAGAACTATGCATTGCATTTGGTTGTTATAGCGCCTTGATCTTTTAATTTGGAATACTTGTCTTCTTTTTCCATGTTATTTACTTAAAGGAATCATCACATTTTGAAGACATCTGCTCTGGAGTTTGGGGTAGACGGGGAGGTTGACCTGTGTGCTCAATCATCATGTGCCAATCTCCTTCACCTGCACTACCCTACACTAAACAGGATACAAATTTAAACTCCTTAGCACGGTGTTTCATAGCCTGCTACCAACCTACTTCACCAACTTATTTCCTTCTACTTCCCTCAATGCTCTAGATTCCAAGAACACAGCACAACACTTTTAAATGAGTTTTGAAATATGGAATTTCTACAGTAGAGAGTGTTGGGACCCTACTAGTGTGTTTCCTTTTCATTTTATAAATACTTCTCATTTCCAGCCACACTTTAGGAGCAGCATGGGACTCTAAGCCTTTGTGATGCCTATGAGTGCAGACTGTTTGCGAATCTCCACTACAGCACATGATTTCTTCTATACAAATATATTCTTTGTGAACCCAAAACCAAACAATGAAACACTCATTAACAAGTGATCACAACAGAAGCAATTATAGTTTTGTTTTTTAATTAACCTGATTAATGGAAGCAAATATGAATGCCCAAAAATAACCTATCTAGTACAATTAGGGTGTATGACCATATAATTGATCTTCCAAACTGAGGCACTTTTGAGAATGAATTATTAATAATTACACTAAAATAACACATATAAACTAGGGTGTCCTGGGATATAGTTTGTAAAACTTTATATTAGTAAGGTTTATTTTTTCTTTTAAAATATCCTGCCACTTTATGTATCTGCTTAAATATGCTTGATGTTTATTCTCTCCATAGATATTTATTGAGCCCTTACTATAGGGCAGACACAGGGCTGGGTCCTAGGAACACAAGGTGAACAAACAAGACAAGGCAAGGTCCTTGCCCTCATGGGGCTTACATTCTAACAGCCCTCTTCTCTGCTAAGAAAGCATGGCGTTCAATCCTTGGAATATAGGAAGAATGGAGTATGACCAGTTCTACTAAGGGTGTTACTAATCCTTTTTCAACAGCTTGATGCAGTGGGAAGGGAGCAAAGCCATTTGAGGCAGACAGACCAGAGTCTTGTCACTTAGTTCAACTATTTACCAGTGGCTTTGAATAAGACACGTAAGCGATCCTCGTCTGAAGGATCAAAATACTTACGTTGCAAGATTGTTATGAGAAGTGTTTGTACAGTGCCCTGCAGGTGGTAGTTATTGCCGTGTTTTTGCAAGTAATATCGAACCTGAGCACAAAGAACACAGAAAACGTCAAATCAACCTAGCAGGGGAGGGACCAGAGGAGAGGGGAAAACCTGTCCATGCTGGGCTCTGCACTGTTTGAATCACAGTGCTCAGGAAACGGCCTCCTGCAGAGCATAAAGTCTAGAATAACAGAAATCAACTGCCTAGCTTGAGCCTTTCCCTAGCTAGCACATGGCATTCTGACTGCATGATACCCCTCAGAGGCTCAGTTCCCAGTGTCCCCAGAATCTCTCGGCCTTTTGGGGAAAAAAAGTCAAGAAAGAGTTATGAAGGGCAGAACATGCATAGTGGGAAGTAGGAAGAAATCTAAGGGTAGCTAGGCAGACGATCTGGAAAGGGATGAGGAGAAAGAAGCACCGCTAACCCACCATTCTGTGCAGGAGTCTGAAGTTTTTGCATAGTGTCTTGCACCATGGCACAGAGGGGTATGACATAAAGCAGCTCCGGAAAGAACTGATGTGCTGTCTTGCCAAATGCTTCTTTCCCTGCCTTACAAAATCAGGGCCATAGCACACTTGGAATGTTAATGGACAAATCAGAACACTGCTCAAGTCCACTATCCCAATTCCAGTTAACTCAAATTAAGGGAATAGTTTATAACCAACACAAATCTGAATATTTATTTAGTTAAAAATATCTTGTTGACAATGTAATATGAACACAGGCGATGAAAAAGATCTACTGATAAAAAGAAAAATAAATGTTTCTAGTATATTCTGCTCGGAAAACTGCCTTTGAGTACATCTAAGATTTTCACCTGCGAGCAATAATTTGAACCAATGCTAGGCTTCGTTTGATGAAATATCTTTTTCTGTTTGAATTGCTTACTACACCTTTGTAAACAAAAGTAACATGTATTCATTGGGAAATACTAAAAAAAATCAAAAAAAGAAAACTAATTCCACCACTCAGGGTAAGCCCTATTAACCTTGGTACATACCCTTTAAGTGTGGGCGGTTTTAATAACACGACATCATTGTCACCAAGACACTTCATCCACTGTTTCATTTCTGTGATCACAGTAACATGCAGGGCACTCTAGTCTCTACAATTTTTAAGACACTGGATTTCCATTTGCAATCTGTGGCAGGCTAAACCCTTAATTAGTAACAGCAGGTGCTGAAGTGCTTAAAGCAAATCACTCCTATATTTTAGTGAGTTGTTATTTATGTCACTCTTATCACCAGGAGCAGAGCAGCCCACAATCAGCAGCAGCTGCAGGGCTGAGGCTCTCATGGGGCAATTGTGGGCCTTCAGTTTCCCCAGGAGTCAAGGGATTTAAACAGCTCTATCTGGAGAAACTGAGCAAGCGGCTCTTCTCACAAAGGCACACAAAGGGGTCAGTTGGGGCTTCACACTCTCTTAAGGGGAGGAAACCACAATTATTTATGTTCTTCTAGATAATCAGATATTTCATTCAGAATTCGTTTTGTGCAGCTTTGCCTAATCCTGCACCATAAAATACTATTTTTCCTTAGAGTTTAAATAGGTTCTTCCATCTTGAAAAATTAAGAAAACCTGTTAAACGGGTCCACTTCAGAGGGATCCTAATTCCATTTCAGAAAGCCTGCTCTTAAGGAGAGGAAATTAAGTTTGCAGAGTGTTGTAAGAGGTAACAAGACTACACTCAGCACGAAAGGTTGCCCTCTCCTATTTATCAAGATGCGGAAAATAGGAAGATGAAAGCCCCTCTCCCCAGCTGGCCTTGCTTTCTGGCCTGGGGAGGTTTGTCTATGCTTTCCTCCTAGTGGGGTAATCACCTTTCACTTTTATCGAAAACAGTTACAGAAGTGATTTTGTGCTTTGCTAAAGGGGCTGAAAAATTAAGGTGCTTTCAAAAGAGGCCAGTGGGCTTTTTTATTTCCATGCAGGTGGTAACTGCGTGCAGAGCAGGTCCCCTTCCCACCACGGCTTTGGTTCCACACAAAGCTGCCTATTTGGGTGGAAGCTCCACGAAGGACACTTTGGGATGCCACGCCAGTGCGCAAACTGAAAATAAGCCTGCCCAGCTGCGCAGAGACCGGACTGCAGGGAAACAGCACGCCTAAACTTTCTTATATTAAGAATAAAAATCATTCATTTTAGTCCAGTCACCAGCCCCAGAGTGCCTACAAAATCGTGTTTCTAGGTAGCTAACTCTACAAGTGGCCTTCTGCTCGAAAACTAAGTTGGGCAAACGTCAAGGGCTAAGACGGTTTTTTTTTTTTTTTCAGTTGGATAATTCACATTTATTGAGTAACTGATGTGATGCAATCTGGAATTTTTTGGATTCCATTAAGTTTCACTGTGAACATTTCATCTGTTACTAGGTTTTCTTTATAACACGATTCAGTTCTCTTTCTTCCTTGGCCTCCTCTCCTGAGATAAATCAGCCCCGTCCCCCGACCTCAGGCCCAAAGGGCCTGGTGGCACCCAGGGGCACCCTCAGAAGCCGGGTCCGCGCTTCCCCAGCTCAGGGCGCCCGGGGATAGTGGACTCGCGCCCTGGAAGGGGCCCTTCCTGCTACCCGCTCCTCGCGGTTCCCCGAGAATGAGAGCTCCCCGGGCCGGGCTTTGAGGGCCGCGGGGGCCACCGGCCCAGGACCCGCCCGCGAGGTTATAAACGCAGCTGCCTCCCCTTCCTCAGCCTCTTACCTGGCCCGAGATCTGGCCGTGCTCCTGGCAGATAATTGAGGAAGCCATGGCCGCTGCGCACGTGCTGGGTCCTGGGGCAGCCTTCCAGCAGGAGGAGCTCCACAGCCGCTGCGTCCCGGGCCCGCCCCCTGCACTAATGGCTCCTGGCCGCAGCTGAGGGCGAGCACGCCCCGGGCGCGCTTAAAGTGGCCTTGTCGCCTGTTCTGGCGCCTGGGGGAGAGGCAGGCCACTCTGAGGGTTCCCCGCGGAACCCGGGTCGGGGGCCTGCCCTTGGGGGCTACTCAAGCTGTCCTGGGGGCCCTTAGAAGACCGCGTCATTAGCAGACTGCGCACTCCAAGTCCCCTTCCCAGGGCAGCTCTCACGACACTAAGCCCCGCGTAGTCACTCCCACTGCGCCGCCTGGGGAGGGGGGAGGCAAGGCGTCACCTCAAGATGGTCTAAACATTTTAAGAAGTCTTTCTTATGGGCAGTCTTTCCAGTTTAAATGTTAGGAATTAGCAAACACTTGGGTTTGTTTTGCTCTTTTCTAAACAAACATAAACAGAGGACAGGGAAGGCAAGTACTTTTACGGTGCTTTCTTTCCAAGCCACTAAGAAATTTAAAATGTTAGGCCGGGTGCAGTGGCTCACGCCAGTAATCCTAGCACTTTGGGAGGCCGAGGCGGGTGGATCGCTTGAGATCAGGAGTTCGAGACCAGCCTGGCCAACATGGTGAAAACCCGTCTCTACTAAAAACACAAAAATTAGCCGGGTGTGGTGACGGGCACCTGTAATCCCATCTATCTGGGAGGCTGAGGCACAAGAATCGCTTGAACCCGGAAGACGGAGGTTGCAGTGAGCTAAGATCACCCATAGCACTCCAGCCTGGGCGACAGAGAGAGATTCCGTCTCAAAAGAAAAAAAAAAAATTAAAAGTATTGAAACACTTCATTTTTGTGCTGTGATTTAACAAATACTGTCCCTATTTTGTCAACGGAAACAATGAGGCGATAAAATTTTCTCGTGGCTGCTGCTATGTAAACCCCTCTACTCAACCTTCACTGAACATTTTACTGAGACCTATTGGGCGTCAGGACACGCGAAGGATCCTTCCGCAGATTAGTCTTGACTACTGTACCATGATTTTTCCATTGCTGTAAGTGCGGTGGTTATTGTGGATGAGTGCAGACTGGATCTCACTAGAGCATATAACACAGGGGAGCTCTACGGGAACCATCGCTGCAGGCAGTCCCTGGGCAAAGTCTCCTGGTTCCTGAGCACCTGGTGCTGTGTCCTGGGGGCCTGATTTAGATCCCGGGGGCATGCAAAAATACTGCTGTGGTACTCTACAATTCTGATGGGAAGAAAAGGAGCAGATACACTTCTGATGGGATCATTCTGCATTACTTTTGGAAGTGTACACGTCTTAATAGAGTGTATTAAGTGAAATTAAATAAATTTCACTGCTATTGCTTTTCCAATTAGGAACTGACAGTATCCAGATCAATGTCTGTGCGGGAAGTGGTTTGCTCACCAATATAAGACAAAGGTGAAGTCCTGCCCAGGCATTGGTGTAGGGTGTGAATTGAGGCAGCTTTGAGCATTTCGTGCTCAATGAGCAAGCACCAGATTTCCATTGCTCCACAGGTCTAGACTAGCAAGTCCAATTCTAATAGACAAAGACAATGCTGAGAGGGAAACGGACGCATTGCTTTTAAAAAGTAAAAAATGCCCCTAAGATTATGTGAGAGGAAGTCATCACTACTGTGTTGAAGAAAAAAAAAAGATAATAAACTTCTCCTGTATTTAGAATATGAGTCCAAGCTTCCTAAGAATTAACTTAGATATATTTGTTTCCAATCTCCTTTAAAAAAACAAACAAACAAACAAAACGGCCAGATGTAGTGGTGGCTCATGTCCATATTTCCAGCACTTTGGGAGGCTGAGGTGAGATCACTTGAGGTCACCAGTTCCTGAGAGACATAAGGACACCCCAGTCTCTACAAAAACTAAAAAAAATTAGCCTGGTGTGGTGGCACACACCTGTGGTCCCAGCTACTCCAGAGGCTGTGGTGTGAGGATTACTTGAGCTTGGGAGTTTGAGGCTGCAATGAGCTGTGACTGTACCACTGCTCTCCAGGCTGGGGAACAGAGGGAGACCCTGTCTCACAAAACAAACAAAAAACTTTATTTGTAAATGAACAGACATCTACTCTAAAACAATGTCTCTTCCCAGAGAAGACTTTGCCCTCCAAGGGATATTTGGCAATGTCTGAAGACATTTTTCATTGTTATCACTGGTGGTGCACTAGCTTCTTGCCAGTAGAGTTCAGGGATGCTGCTGAACATCCTACAATGCCCAGGACAGCGCTCTACAACAGAGAATTATCTGGCCCAAAATGGCATTCGTGCTGAGGTTGAGAAACCCTACTATTAAGATAAACCCTCCAAATTATAACACAGAGTGTAAGCCATTTAATTTCTCTGGCACCTTTCACGTTCTTGAATCTTGTGTAGTGGAAAAGAAAAGATGAAGTTTGGAGGAAAGGAAAAAATATTACACACACTAAAATGGCAAACTCAGTATTTCAAAGCCGGAACTGGTGTAAATTGTGTTGGTGGTTGCATGGGGAAAAGAAAAGGTCAGTTTTAATCCTGTCCTTTCCCTATTTAAAAATGTACAAGGGTTTCTCCGCTGATTACAATTAAGTCCCATTCCTCAGTGTGGCATTAGGGCCACATTACCTTGTCCCATTCTGGCTTTCTAGACTTAGCTTCAAATCAAGTGACTAGATTAGTTTCTATTCCTTAATAGTGTCCTGAGGTCCCCCCAAGAGTCCCCAGTGTAAGATTTGCACAAGCAGATAGAGTAACTTATTTCTTTGGAATTGTAGCATTGATAGGATAAGTCACCTGAAGCCTAGAGGAGCCCCAAGCTGCCTTAAAAGATAGCACTTGCCATCACAACACTGTGAGCACAGTTCATTGGTTTGCAAACTGCCCTGAATATATCTTCTGATCCTTGTCAGCTGCTAATTCACTTATTCTTTGATTCTGCGCTCTGCCTGAAAAACATTTCCTGTCCCATTATCCCTGCATCAAAGAGGCTTCCACCCCTGCTGCGTGCATGCCTTCTTTCTGCCTCTCCCTCAGTCCTCCTAACCTGAAAGTACAGTTCTGACAGCTGCGTTGTCTGAGGTTTAGCACACCTACTTACTCCTGAATGTTACACTTTGCTTGCTTGGGTTTCTCCCACACAACAGGCTGACTCACACTTTTGTTTTGTGGTTAGTCTGAGAAGACAGTGGAAAATTTTCAAAGTAGTACTAATTCCATCTGCTAAAGATTTAATATTGATGTCCCCCCAAAATTCATATTTGAAATCTAACCCCCAGGTAATAGTATTAAGTGGTGGGATCTTTGGAAGGTAATTGGGTCATGGGGGAGGAGCCCTCATAAACTGGATTAGTGCCCTTGTAAAAGAAGCCCACGAGAGATCCCTCACCCCTTCTACCACGTGAGGACACAGTGAGAAGATGCCATCTATGAACCAGGAAGTGGGCCCTCCCCAGATATTGAACCTGCTGCTGCCTCGATCTTGGACTTCAGAGCCTCCAGAACTGTGAGAATAAATTTCTGCTGTTTATAAATCACCCAGTATGTATTTTGTTATAGCATTTCAAATAGACTAACACCATCTCACACCTCTGCTCAACAATTATGACTTGATTTTAGCAGCATGGTAAGGCAGAGACTGTTTATTAGATTTCATATCCTAGTATTTAGTATACATACAGAAGATGATAATAAATACATGTTTTTCCCCGATGAGTTAAGAACCATCGCCCTTAGGCAGTAACAAAGGCCAAAGAATAGTACCAACTTCTAATGATGCCCTGCATTAGATTGCAATAAGACTTGACAGTTTTCTCATCATTCAGTATATTAATTCACTTTTTAAAACAGGATTTAGTTCTACTAAATCTGCCTCATTTTAACCACAAGTCTTTGCTAGGAAATGTAGAGCTAAACCAAAGTAACACTATAACTATGGAGGACGGGCTGTGTCACACCAAGTCCACAGTGGGCCTGTGCGATTCCAGAATGATTCATTTTGAGTGCATCCCCCCAGGGTAGTCATTGCTTATAGCTCTATGGTCTGAGGAGATCACAAAGTTACAAATGAACTCACTTTCCTTTAGTCACAGTGACAGCCAACTGTGGCTGTATGAAGTCATGAGGAATTTCTTTAGCACAAAAATGTCAGGCCACCTTAAAGGAGAGAAGTTTCTTGTTTGTAAAGGTGAAGGATAAGGGGGAGTAGAAAAAATGTCATTCGCACTTTACTTGTGAATATGTCGATGTATACTAATATGGTTTAAAAGTCAGCTGAGAGGCCTGGTGTAGGAGGCTCACACTTGTAATCCAAACACTTTGGGAGTCCAAGCCAGGAGGAATGCTTGAGGCCAGGAGTTCAAGACTAGCCTGGGCAACATGGCAAAATGTCATTTCTACCAAAAAAAAAAAAAAATTAGGTGTGATGGCACACACCCGAGAGGCTGAGCCCATGAATTTGAGGCTGCAGTGAGCTATGATCATGCAACTGCACTCAATCCTGGGAAACAGAGTAAGACCTTGTCTAAAAAAAAAAAAGTTATCTGAAGTAATTTTAATTTTTTTATTTTGAAAATTTCATACATACTTGAGCATATTACATATGTATTATTTAAAGTATAATAATATGGATGTGTATGTAGCTACCACTCAGTCTAACAGATACTATCAATAATTTTAAAATACCTTATGTGTGTCTCTCATTCACATTTCCCCCTCTGTCCCCAGATAGAATTTTGTTATTTATTTATTTTTACTTCTTTTCACTGCTGAAACCAGAATGGATTGTGATGTGTGAGAGAAAGAAACCTTTGTGTTAAGCCTCTAAAGTCTCAAGAGTTATTTTTTATAGTCATAATAGAGAGATTAATCACTTGAATTTAGGTGCTGCATTAACAAACTACTAGTATGTGTGGCATTAACTTAGCAGGTCTGCAGTGAGCGGCACAGAAACAAATATGGGAGTTTGGAAGCCTGGGATCCCTGTTATGCCATAGCAGACCAAGTGCTTACTAAGACTGTAGGTCACAGGAAGGACGTCGGGAAAACAACTAATAATAATGTGTTAATATGGATTGGTTATGTCCCAACCCAAATCTCATCTTGAATTGTAGTTCCCATAATCCCCACATGTCTGGGAGGGACCTGGTGGGAGGTAATTGAATCATGGGGGAGGTTACCCCCATGCTGCTTTTCTCATGATAGTGAGTGAGTTCTCATGAGATCTGATGGTTTTATAAAAGCGCTTTTCCCACTTTTGCTTGGCACTTTTCTTTCTTGCTGCCATGTGAAGCAAGACACATTTGCTTCCCCTTCTGCCATGATTTTAAGTTTTCAGAGGCCTCCCCAGCCATGCTGGAACTGTGAGTGAATTAAACCTCTTTCCTTGATAAATTACCCAGTCTCAGGTATGTCTTTATTAGCAGCAAGAGAATGGACTAATATGTGTAAATTAGGACACATATGTGTACTAAATGTTACTGACTGCCTTTGGTAAGAGAGAAGAAACTGATGAGCTTGCAATATAGTTAACCAGTTTGTAAGGAGAAATAGAAGGGAATAGAGAGAGTCTAGGAAAGAATCTAGAAATTCGGGGCATCGAAGGGCATTAAAGAGTTGGACAGGCCAACTATTTCTAGATCCCAAAAAGAAAGAGATAAGGCTGAGAAAAGTCTTGAGCCACAAAAGGCCACTAATACTCAGCCTTGTGGCAAGGATCAGATTATGGATAGGTGTTAACTTCACATCACCTTAATCAATTAGTTAAATATCTGCATGGTAGCTGCCATTAGGCAGAGAGAGGTATGGGTCAAAGAAACAAATCATGCTCTGAAATTATATTATACATAGAACTGACTACTATTTTGATGGAATTTATATAAACTAAGACTAAAAAGCCTTTGAACAGTAAAATCACCTTTAGACACCCAATTTTGTTGAAACAGAGTATGAGCTCTGAAAGCTGTGCATCCCCAATAGAGGGCATAATCTCATCATCCACTTTGAATGTGGGCAAGAAGATGAAAAAGGAAGAAACTCCCACAGACTGGAGCCAGAGGCTACTGAGAAAAAATGGACAAGAACATTCCTCCCAAGAGCAGAGTCAGAGCCTAAGAAAGGCACCATCCCCATTCCCAGTGAAGAGGGCTTTCACCATATCTTCCCAATGGGATTTTATAAATGCCGTGGATGAGTGATGCTGTGTATTCTTCCTCATCTGAGCAAAAGTTATTATGGGCATCCTTCCACGCTCACGCACTGACTGCTACATTCCACAGTTGTTTGGGCCCAGCTCGTATTTGCCTATCAGATTTTACAGCATTTGTACTAAGGCTTAAAAGAACAGCATCCTAGAAAGACATCGATGGAAATGCAAAAAGATTGTTTAGTTAAAAGAAATCATTGTTTTAGTTATGTTCAGCAGACTTGAAAACATACCAAGTTAGAATCAATTTTAAAATATCAATCGAGATGCAAGAACATGATTCAGTGATGCAGCAGGCCAGGGGCCATCACCATCAATGAATAGCTGAATTTCTCTCTCATGTGGTTGCAAAGAAAGATATTATCTACTGAAGAAAACCTAAATACCTGTAAGTCTTACTAAAAATATTGTTTGATACAAGTGAGCATTGGCTGACCGCTTCAACCAGTAAAACCTAAATCTCAGTGTCTTAACACACACAGAAAAATACAAAAGGATTTCCTTTTCCCTCACATAAAAATCAAATGAGGATTAGCAAAGTGAGAGGAATGGATGTGCTAGATGAAGTGATTCAGGGACCCAATTTTCTTCTACCTTGTGGATCTGCTATCCCCGAGGCCTTGGAATTTGCTTTTAGACCCTCCATATCCACCCATAACACAATTTTTTTTTTTAAAGCACAAACAAGAAGGATCACCTGGGAGGTTTTAATGGGCTAGTCTCAGAAATGACATATATCACTTATGTCTAGGTTATATCGGCCTGAAGTCAGTCGCAGGGTCACACCTAGGTGCACACAGTGTGTTTCACAACCCATCTCTAAACACAGTAGCATACATATCACACACTACTAAACAGTGTTTCATGCATATATCACTAAGCAAAGAAGTATGTGTGCACCATCACACGCTGGCAAAGTGTTTAACACATACAAAATGTAGCCTAGTTCTGTGTCCCATAGAAAAAGAAAACAGTTTGGTGAGTGTACAGCAACAGTCTTTGCCGCAGACCATCAGTTTGATCACCAAATAAATACTTTTGCTCTTTCTTCCCAGAATATACTTACCACCTCGCCAAGGTAAGACCAAGCCCCATCCAGTCATTTTATCCAGTGCAAATTTCAGTGATTAAGGTGAGAAAAACACATTTAGGTGATAACATAAAAAAATGTTACAGATGCATAGCAAAATGGATTTTTATATTAGATTTTAAAATATTTTCTTTGCTTTCATTTTAATGCTTTATCCTTTACTTCTGGCATTGAGAGTAACGGGAAAGATTTAGCTTCTTACTGTGAAGAAACAGAAAAGTAGACAAAAATATATGAAACAACTGCAGATATTGACATGCACCTTAAGACTATGACCCCTGAGAGGAATGACTTGAGGCCTATCCATCGTTCTAGATTTCTACCTGCAGGTACAGACCTCAGAGCAGGGTAGGGGATCCCAAACAAAGCATGGTGGTTTCATGTAGCGGAGAAGACAGAGGCTGGAGTTCAGGGAGGCTGAAGTGGCTGAAGCTGTAGAGCACAGTACCAGAGGGCAAACAGACATGTAAAAACAGAACTCCAGAAATCTGCTTAGGGGCCCCTTGAGAGTCGGCTGGATATTGAGACACGTAAGCCTAGAGTAAAACTCTACGAGGTCAAGCAGAGTGCCACACAAGCCTGTGAGGCATCTGAGGTCCAACCAGCAAGAGCTGAGTGTCCCAGCTGATCACTCACAGAATTTACTAGCGATCGCACAATAGCTATGGCTTAGAAATGGTGCTAAACTCTCTCTAGGGCAAAGGTCACTCTATACTTACCCTGAAAAAGACTTGAAAAGAAGAAACGGAACTGCAAGTCATTTAACTGCCTATAAGAATAAATCTATAACCAACTATGTGAAATCATCAATGCCTAGCATCTAATATAAAATTAGTAGATATTACAAGAAGCGGAAAATGAGACCTAAAACCAGGAGAAAAAATCAGTCACCAGAAACAGACTGAGAAATGAAAAAGATACTGTAATTAGCAAATAAGTATGCTAAAATAGTCATTATATGCCTCTCCAATTATTTAATGGAAAACATAAATACAGCGACAGAAGATATAAAAAAAGAACCAAAAAGAACAATATCAAGCGGTTTACAACAGGCTGTAATTAAAGGCCCAGGAGGACAGGAAAGGGCAGAAAAATAATACAAAAATGGCCCCAAATTTTCCACATTTGATGAAAACTACAGATATAAGAAGCTCATTGAACACCATGCAATATAAACACAAAACCACCTTAATAAAACTGATTTTGTTAGTTATTAGCTAATGGCAAAACATTTTTGAAAGCTTATATTTACAGTCTATATGTATATAACCTATATGGTGTAATCAACATATATTTTAGGGAGTTATTTTTGTCTCACGTTTTGTTGAGTGATATATGAACAGGGAATCACAGAATCTTAGTATCAGAAGGCACATTGACAGCAACCAACTACACACCTCCACCACTGCAGGAATCCTTCCTATAGTATCTCTGAGGAATGGTCACTTAATCTCTGCTTAAACAATTCTAACGATGATAAACTTACGATTGGGTAGTTCTCCAGATAGTAATGTTTTCTGTATTTCTGTAGCTGAGTTGGCAAATTGCTTTAATAAAGTTAAATGAACTCTATAAATTCAAGATTTTTCTAATTCATAGTAAGATTAATTGAATGTTAACCTGTAAAAATAATGTCCTACTGTCAAATATATGATATGATCTCATATTTATGTAGTGCTTTATTATTTTAAAGGTACTTTTTCATATCTCAATTATGTTTAGTGATTTTAATGCCAGTTTTTAATATTCTGGTATACTCTGCCTTTTTAAATACCAAAATCCTAGCACTGTTGTTACAATTTGGTTATTCTGATATTTGAAATCAACAATCTAAATTTTTTACATATTAAATTAGTATCTATAACTCAATTACTTAATTTATGAACAAAATTAATACAATACACATAGTATAGAAGTCTAGACAGGTCCTCACTTGGGCACACAGCAAAAAGCAATCAAATAGTGTTACTGATAAGCTTCTGTTGCAAGAATAATTCTTAGTCCCAAATAAGTAATTTCTTATCCAGTAAAATATGAATATAATAGTACTAAAACTGATATAGGTAATTCTGCTTTGGAATCTCCTATACATGATAAAACTAATTAAGATAATGAAAAGGTAGAAATAATTTATTAGAAATCAACACTATATAGCTCTTTATACATTTTTTAAAAATCCATCCCCAGTCAAAAATCAAAAGGTGTTTTATAAATATTCTCTACAAGGTCATTAAGTAAAAAAATTGGATTATTTAAAGTTAAACAAGTCAAAGGAAAATATTGGGAATTAGCATATAATGCTCTTATCATTATTGTTTTGACATCTTGGTTGGAAAATTCTCCCAAAAATAGCTCTTTCTATTCAACATAGTACTGGAAGAGATAGCCGGAGCAATCAGACAAGAGAAAGAAAAAAAAAAAAAACCATCTACGTAGGAAAAGAAGTCAACCTATCTCTCTTCAAGGATAATATGGCCCTATACATAGAAAGCCCTACAGACTCTGCCAAAAGGCTCCTGGAATTGATAAACAACGTCAGCAAAGTTTCAGGATACAAAATCAGTGTACAAAAAATCAGTAGCATTTCTATACACCAATAACATTCAAACTAAAAGCCAAATCAAGAATGCAATCCAATAAATAGCCACATACACAAAGACATATACAAAAACCCCTAGGAATACATCTAACCAAGGAGGTGAAAGATCTCTACAAGGAGAACTATAAACCACCTCCAAAAGAAATCAGATGACATAAACAAATGGAAAAACATTCCATGTTCATGGATTGGAAGAATCAATATTGTTAAAATAGCCATACTGCCCAAAGCAATCTACAGATTCAATACTATTCCTGTCAAAATACTAACATTTTTCACAGAACTAGAAAAACTATTTTAAAATTCATGTGAAAGCAAAAAAGAGCCCGAATAGCCAAAGTAATCTTAATCAAAAAGGAAAAAGCCACAGGCAACACTTTACCAGACTTCAAACTATATGTAAAGCTACAGTAATCAAAACAGCATGGTACTGGCACAAAAACAGACACATAGACCAATGGAACAGAATAAAGAACCCAGAAGAAAAAGCCACATACCTACAGCCATCTGATCTTCAACAAAGTCAACAAAATTAGGCAATAAGGACAGGACTCTCTATTCAACAAATGGTGCTGGGATAACTGGCTAGCCGTATACAGAAGGATGAAACTCGACCCCAACCTTTCACCATATGCAAAAATTACCTCAAAATGAATTAAAGATTTAAATGTAAGTCCTCAAACTATAAGAATCCTAGAAGAAAACCTAGGAAACCTTTTTTTTTTTTTGAGACAGGGTTTCATTCTGTCGCCTAGCCTGGAGTGTAGTGGCATGATCACAGCTCACTGCAGCCTTGACTTGCCAGGCTCAAGTGATCTTCCCACCTCAGCCTCCCAAGCAGCTGAGACCACAAGCGTGCACCACCATGCCTGGCTAACTTTTTACTTTTTGTAGAGATGGCAGTCTCACTATGTTGCCCAGGCTGGTCTCAAACTCCTGGGTTCAAGCAATCCTCCTGCCTTGGCCTTCCAAAGTGTTGGGATTACAGGCATGAGCTACTAGGCCTGGCCCCTGGAAACACCATTCTGGATATCGGCCTTGTGAAAGAATTTATGACTAAGTCTCAAAAGCAATTGCAACCAAAACAAAAACTGTCAAATGGGACCTAATTAAAGAGCTTATGCACAACAAAAGAAACTATCAACAGAGTAAACAGAAAACCTACAGAATGGGAGAAAATATCCATGAACTATGCATCTGACAAATGTCTAATATCCAGAACCTATAAGAAACTGAAACAACTCAGCAAGCAAAAAATAACCCCATTAAAAAAAAATGGGCAAAAGACATGAACAGACACTTCTCAAAAGAAGACATACAAGTGGCCAACAAACATGAAAAAAATGCTCCACATCACTAATCATCAGAGAAATGCAAATCAAAACCACCATAAGACACCATCTAACACCAGTCTGAATGGCTATTAATGAAAAGTCAAAAAGCAACAGATGCTGGTGAGGCTATGGAGAAAAGGGAACACTTAGACACTGTTGGTGGAAATGTGAATTAGTTTAGCCACTGTGGAAAGCAGTCTGAAGAT
The DNA here is from genome assembly GCF_003255815.1 of Theropithecus gelada. Lineage (NCBI taxonomy): Eukaryota > Metazoa > Chordata > Mammalia > Primates > Cercopithecidae > Theropithecus > Theropithecus gelada. Next base: position 67,648,113 of record NC_037685.1, read on the forward strand.
TTCTTAAAGAACTTAAAACACCATTTGACCCAGCAATCTTATTACTGGGTATATATATCCAAAAGAAAACAAATCTTTCTACTAAAAGGACAGGTGCACTTGCATGCTCATCGCAGCACTATTCACAATAGTAAAGACATAGAATCAGCCTAGGTACCCATCAACAGTGGATTGAATAAGGAAAACGTGCTACATATACACCAGTGGTTCCCAACCCTTTTGACTCCAAGGACTGGTTTCATGGAAAACAATTTTTCCACAGACTGCATTGTTGGGAGGAGATGGTTTTGGGATGAGAATGTTCTACCTCAGATTAGTCGTTAGTTAAATTCTCATCGGGCATTAGATTCTTATAAGAAGTGTGCAACCTAGATCCTTCACATGCACAGTTCACAACAGGGTTCGTGCTCCTATGAGGATTTAATGCTGCTGCTGATCTGATAGGAGGTGGAGTTTGGGTGGTAATGCTTGCTCACCTGCAGCTCACCTCCTGCTGGGCAGCCCAGTTCCTAACAGGCCATGGACAGGTAACAGTCCACAGCCAGAGACTAGGGACTCCTGATATACACCATTGAATACTATACAGTCATAAAAGAAATGAAATCATGTCCTTTGTAACAATATGGATGCAGCTAGAGACTATTTTCCTAGGCAAATTAATACAGGAACAGGAAACCAAATACTGCATGTTCTTGCTTACAGGTGATAGCCAAACACTGGTCACATGGACATAAAGATAGCAACAATAGACACTGGGGAACACTAGAGGGTGGAGGAAGAAAGGAGAGCAAACATTGACAAACAACTGGTGGCTACTATGCTCAGTCCCTGGGTGATAGGATTATTTGTGCCCCATATCTCACCGTTACACAATATACCAGGGTAGCAAACCTGCACGGCTACCCCCGAATCTAAAATAAAAATTGAAATAAATAACAACAAAGAAAAAATAAAATCCTTATCTCTCACTGTAAAAAAGTAAAAATAAAAAGACCAAGGTGAAGTCAGCTTGAGGAGAGTTGGAAGAAGTGTCATTCAGTTTGAGAGATGGAGCCACACTGAACCAGCAGAGTGGGTCCCAATCTTTTCTGCACAATTTCCTGGGGGGAGGCTTAAAGAAATACATGTGAGATCACAATCCTGGGGGTGGTGCACATGTCTGAGTATTTTACTTTAAGCTCTTCAGGTGAGTCTGACACACAGCCAAGGTTGAGGACCCATGTAAGCAGGCGGGCCAGAGAGCTTTTTTTTTTTTTTTTGAGAGGGAGTCTTGCTCTGTTGCCTAGGCTGGAGTGCAGTGGCACATCTCAGCTCACTGCAAGCTCTGCCTTCTGGGTTCACGCCATTCTCCTGCCTCAGCCTCCCGAGTAGCTGGGACTACAGGTGCCCGCCACCACGCCTGGCTAATTTTTTTGTATTTTTAGTAGAGAAGGGGTTTCACCATGTTAGCCAGGATGGTCTCGATCTCCTGACCTCGTGATCCGCCCACCTCGGCCTGTCAAAGTGCTGGGATTACAGACATGAGCCACCATGCCCGGCCGCCAGAGAGCTTTTTTTCCAACGCATGTCCTGTTCTCTGGTCCAGCCACACCAGCAGCACTGAAACCCAATGTCTCCAAGCAGCTGACCTCTAAAGGGTCCAATTCTTTTAAGAGGGGACCGTTTGAAGAGATGTGAATAGAACATGAATAAGGGCAGAGAAGGTACAAATATGCTAACAAAGCAGATGTTCCAACTAGTTTATTGTGTTTTTACACACGCACACATACACATACACACACAAATAAATAAAAAGTAAGCTCTATACCCAGTAATAGCACTAGTGATAATGCATTTTTGTATTTTTAGGATCATATTTTTGAGAAAGATCAAATATTTCATTAACATTTATTTACTAATTAATATTAAAATAACTTATATTTAACATTTTTACAACAACCTTACTGAGGTATAAATCACAAAACATACCATTAACCCATTTAAAGTATACAATAGTTTTCATTACTTTCACAGAGTTGTGCAACTGTCACTGCAATCAATTTTAGAGCATTTTCATCACCCCAAAAAGGAATCCTGTACCCATCAGCAGTCATTCTCCATCACCGACCCTTCTGCCAACCCTCAGCAACTACCGATCTATTTTCTGTCTCTATGGATTTGCCTATTTTTTGACATTTCATATAAATGGAATTATGCAATATATGGTCTTTTGTTATTCCATTATTTCACTTAGGATAATGTTTCCAAGGTTTACCCATGTTGTAGCATATATCAGCATTTCATTCCTTTCTACTGCCAAATAATATCCATTGCTGGAATATACTGCATTTTATTTACCCAACCATCAGCTGATGAACATTTGGGTTGTTTCCACTGCTTGGCTATTTGAATAATGGTGCCACAAACCTTCCTGTACATGTTTTTATGTGGACATAGGTTTCCATTTTTCTTGGGCATATACCAAAGAGACTTGCTGTGTCATATAGTAACTCCATGTTTAACCTTTTGAGAAACTGACAGTTTTCCAAAGTGGCTGTATCACTTTGCATCCCCACCAGCAACATATGAGGGTTCCAGGTTCTTCACACTCATGTCAATACTCATGATCTGTCTTTTTTATTATGGCAATATTTTTTTTCTTTTTCTTTGAGACAGGGTCTTACTCTGTTGCCCAGGCTGGAGTACAGTGGCTCATTGCAGCCTCAACCTCCTGGGCTGGCTCAAGTGATCCTCCCACCTCAGCCTTCTGAGTACTAGGCTACAGGCATGTGTCACCACAACTGGTTAATTTTTGTATTTTTTGTAGAGATGGGGTTTTGCCATGTTGCTCAGGCTGGTCTGGAACTCCTGGGCTCAAGCAATTCACCTGCCTCACCCTCCCAAAGTGACAGGAGGTGTGAGCCACCATGCCCGGCCAGTAATTGCATTTTCTTTATGACAAAATTATTTTCAGAGCTTAGAATTAGATAAAACTTCTTCTCTACTTGTATATTCCTTCTACAGAGGAAAGCAGTCATTGCTTCTTTGCACTGACTGGTAGAAAGCTTAAAACTAAAACTTTTCTTGGTTGGAAATTCTTGCTAAATTTTAATTTTTATTTTCATCTTTTATCTTGTAGGTATTTTTTGATACCTCTATATTAGTAAAAGCTAACTCACATCCCTTCTAGTGGGAAAGAGGCTATAAAGAAGTAAAGAAATAAATACATGGTAAGTACCCTTTATCTGCACAGCAATCTCAAGGCAGTAATTATAAAGGATAAAACTGAAGATATGAAAAGTTATTTACCAAAGTCAGAAACTTATAAGTGGCAAAACTGTATTAGAATATAGATCTTGCAGTCCCTCATTTCAGTTCTTTATACTCTCTCAACATTCCATCATTCTGTTTAATACAGACATTTTATGGCATCTGAAAAGTATCCCAAAGTAGCTCTTGCAGAACCAACACTTAAATGTAATAGAGTCCCTGTGATAAGATGTTCAACTAATATTTTATCCCAGTGATTGAGATAACTTTAAATGTTCCTCAATAGTCCCTACAATAGCTTAGCTCTGTATGAAAGGAAAAAATGTGTTTATTTTTCATTGATAATTATAATTATTATAATAATGATTTTTTTTTTTGAAACAGAGTCTTGCTCTGTCTCCCAAGCTGGAGTGCAGTGGCATGATCTCAGTTCACTGCAACCTCTGCCTCCCGGGTTCAAGTGATTCTCGTGCCTCAGCCTCCCGAGTAGCTGGGATTACAGGCGTGCACAACCACTCCAGGCTAATTGTATTTTTTCTATTTTTAGTAGAGATAAGTTTTGCCATGTTGGCCAGGCTGTTCTCAAACTCCTGGACTCAAGTGATCTGCCTGCCTTGGCCTTTCAAAGTACTAGGATTATAGGTGTGAGCCACCACACCCGTCCTATAATTATTATTTTAATTATTAATATTCTACTAATGCTGAGAAAGATGGTATAAGACATAAAAATCTAGTATTTGTCTAATGATATGGGTCAAGGCACCTAATATCAATAGTTAGCTAAATAATAGGGGAAAATATTTATGAATAATTCCAATGTAGAATGATTTATAGAAAGTTATATTTTTCCACATTACATTTTAAAGTAACTTAAAATATTTTTGGCTATATGAAATTTATATATTCTTCCTTAAAGAAAGAAAATAAACTTTTATAGAAGTAGTTACAGAAATGCATTTGGTATTCATTCCTGGTGATACAGAATTGAATTTAGGTTTAGTGCCAGATACAGGATGAGAACACCATTAGCTGGAAACTATACTTACCTCTAGGTGATTTCTATAAATTTGAAGTCCAATGATTTCACTTATTAAAGTGGACAAACAAGTTACATGTTCCGGACCTAGGTGACAGTTACAAAAACTATCTAAAAGGCAAAAACACTCTAACCACGAATGAGAGGATTCAATACATTTTATAAATGCCTCAAAAGAACTCTTTTCTTATTCTCATTCTATCTCCATGTCTGGACTTGAGTATTGTGAACAATTGCAGTTTGGTCTAAAGATTTAGTCCATCACTATGAATTACCACACGTCACAAAATGACTTAAATCACTAGTGCTAAGTAAGTGGTAGGACCTTATGATTGAATAAATACTGGTTTTCTAGAATTGTAAAAAACCTCAGAAAGTGTATAGTTTTGCCTCAGTCATTTTACAGGTGTGGGAAATAAACAAGAGGTGAAGGGACTTGCCCAAGATCTCCTAAGTTCATGGCAGAGCGGCAAGTTTATTTGTGATCTAAGGTTGTTCTACAATACCATGAGTTCAAGTCAAAACTTAAAATGGACTTGATTTTCGACTTTGTTTAAACCTGAAATTTAAAAAACTGAGCAAGATCCAGCCCAAAATAGCAAAAAGGTTTTATGAATACACACTTTTCGCTGACAGTCAACTAGAAACCAAATAGAATAGAAATGTTTCTATCAGAGAGATCATGGGTGTATCATGAAAAGTAAATGTAACGATGCCAGCCTTCAGATTCCCTAGGATATTTTAAAACTCTCAAGCACTTCATCGTTTAGGGTCACTGGAGAAAATTACTTTTATGCAAACAAAGGAACACACATCTGGAAAAGGAGCTAAAGAAAAATTTGGCAGTTCTTATCTATTTTATTCCCTGAAGAAATGTGCTGACCATTAACTTCATAAGTTGAATATTATAAATGGAAAAAGGAAGAAATAGAAATCCACCCAGTTCTGGAATCATGGATGGAGTTCTGGAAGATGATTTGATCTTGTAATCTTTTTTACTGGTCCTCTCTTGGCACTCACTGTCTTCTGCTTAGCTGGATTATATCTTCCACTGAAATAAATAAGTGTTCATCATAATTTTTCAGTCACCATTATGTACAACAAAAACATTATAGGCCACACAGGGAGAAATGTATATTGTACCTTGTTCCCCACCCCCCAACCCAATAGACCCTCACATGGAAACCTTCCTGTGAATAGTTTCTGCTTACAGGGCAAATCTTAGGCAGCCTTCTGTTATAGCATATCATCTCCACAGCTACAGAGGCATACAGCTTGCGGGTAGATAATTCAAAGGCTGGGAAGCAGCGTGTCAGGTGCCCTAATGTGGAAAGTTCTGTCTAATGAGGGATAAGACAGATCCATGGATTCCTTTTCTTAGATTTCCATGAGATCCTTTTTCCATTAATGACTTATGTGGCATTAAAAAGCCAACCTACCTTACACTCTGACTTGAGAGAGTAAAAGGCCACTTCAATTTCCTAAAAACTTTCTTAGTTAGGGGGTGATGCAGTAAAATGATGAGTAAGAACCTGTCATTTTCTCCTCATTAAAATGAAGGATAAAATTCTCTTCTGCATAAAAGTGATGACAAATTGGCAAATATGGTTAGAAGCAACTTTATCAAAACTCTGGAAATTAACGAAAGTGTTGCAACAATCCTGGAGAATTTATAAAATAACAACAACAGAAACAAATGGCTGAAACTTCGAACACTGAGCTTTGCAGCATTTTAACTTGCCCTATGCCTATCCACTGTTCCCCCGGCTCTCATCCCCAGCTCCATGGCAGCCTTGAAAACCAAGAGTGCACAATTGCAGTGAAAACCCAGTAGCCTGGCAGACACCATAAGGGGCAGAATGGGGCTGGAGCTCCTTTTTTTTTTTTTTTTTTTTTTTTTGAGGAGTTTCATTATTTAAATAGTCTGGTGATTACTTGAAACACCACTTACAAAGCTATCTTTATTTGACCTAACTTGGAGATGGTCCAGTGTAAGTAGCCTTTTCCCTAGGGGCATGGAACAATAAGAAACCATTGTTTAATTTCAGAGCTGCAGGGAGTTAGTAGATAACAATTGAGGAAAAAAATAGGCTTACCAGGAAGCTTAAAAGGAAAAGCTGAGAGGCCAGGCTCAGTGACTCTCACTTGTAATCCCAGCACTTTGGGAGGCTAAGGGAGGCAAGTGGATCACTTGAGGCCAGGAGTATGAGACCAGCCTGGCCAGTATGACGAAACCCCACCTGTACTAAGAATACAAAAAAAAAAAAAAAAAAAAAATTAGCCAGGCGTGGTGCTGCATGCCTGTAATCTCAGCCACTTGGGAGGATGAGACATGAGAATCACTTGAGCCTAAGGCAGAGGTTGCAGTGAGCTGAGATCATGCCTAGGCAACAGAGAGAGACTCTGTCTCTTAAAAAAAGGAACAGCTGCGAAATGAGTGTTAATAAGCTCCATTATATTTCTTGGAATCTAGAAGAGCATACACATGTGTAACTGTGGGGATAAATAGGACTGTGTGCATACTCAGGAAAGGCCTGAAAAGTCCCTAAGCTTTTGCCTCTGGCTGACCTTGAGGCTCTGCACAAGCAGGAAGTAAAGAATAAGGTAGAGTTGTAATTTGCCTGACCAGCTGTTGAAGGCATGCTCCAACACACACACACAGAGCCCATCAGCAAAGGCTAGGAGATTTATTGATTCTAGGCATTTAAAGAAATCTGTTCAATTATTAGCTGACCCCTAAGCTAACTCAGCAGAGACTTCAGTGTCCACCCCAACAAAGAATACAGATTTTACATAATTATTTCAGAAAAGTCACTAAACAAGCAGCCGCAAAAACAGTGACAACAACAAACCCTGGGGAGGGGAAAGAAACTAATATACAGAGTGGCCACGTTATATTTTTTAAAACATCCAGTTTTCAAAAAAAAAATTACAATATATGAGACGAGACAAAAAAAATGGCTCTTATACAAGAAAAAAGGCAACTAATAAACACTTTACCTGAGGAAGTCCAGATGTTAGACTTAATAGAGAAAGACTTTAAATCTACTATTTAAATATGTTTAAAGAACTAAAGGAAATCATATCTATAGAGGAAATTATAAGAATGATGTCTCACCAAATCAAGAATACTAATAAGAGAAAGGAATTATTTAAAAAGAACCAAATAGGCATTCTGGAGTTGAAAAAGAAAATAACTGAAATGAAGAATTCACTAGAAGAGCTCAACAGCAGATTGGGGCAGGCACAAGATTCAGTGAAGTTAAAGATTTGTCAACTAAGATCGTCTGGTTTGAGCAACAGATAACAAAGAATAAAGTGAAGGAAATTAAAATATTTTCCCCCAAAATATAGTTCTTTGACATATTTTGAAATGTCAGTCTCTTGGCCAGCAGGCAGAAATGGCCTTACAAAGCTGTCTTAAGTGGGGAACATTTGCATTAATGTGGAGAATCTCCACTAATGCAGCTGTGCCACTTCCCCTTTCTATGCTTTTCCCCAGATCTAGGAGAGATTGAAAGTCTGACACATTTAAAAGTCTGAGAAGAAACATTTACCATCTATTCTCTTTGATGGTGGCTTCATCTACATAAAAAGTCCACCTTTGTTTGCTAAACCTCTTCTCCCTGCTCCTATAACCTTTTTTAAAATCAGAATCTAAGCCCCTACTCTTTCTGTAACTTCAAAATGGTATATAAGTTTCTATAACTCATTGGGAAGTAGGGTCTTCATTCTGAAGCATGTATACATATTAAATAAATTTGTGTGCCTTTTCTCCTATTAATAAATCTGATTCATGTCTGTGATTTTTAGTAAACTTTAGGGGCAAGAGCCTATGGCCCCCACTAAAGAAAACTGAACAGTCTCAGAGACCTGTAAAACACCATCAACTATACCAACATATGTATAATGAGTGTCCCAGAAGGCGAGGGTAAAGAGTAAAGGACAGATAGATTATTTGAAAAATAATAGCTAAAAATTTCCCAAATTTCATTAAAAATATTGATCTACAAATTTAAGAAAGCTAACAAATTCCAAGATGAATATCCAGACACATCATAATCAAACTATCAAAAGCCAACACACAGAGGGAATCTTGAAAGCAGCTAGAATGAAGCAGCTCAGTCTGTATAAGGGATCTTCAATAGGAGTAACAACTGATTTCTCATCAGAAACTATGAAGGCCTGAAGGCAGTGAGATGAAATATTCAAAGTGCTAAAGGAAAAAGACTTTCAGCTAAGAATCCTATATGCAACAAAACTATCCTTCTAAAATAAAAGAAAAATTAAGACATTTCCAGATAAGGAAAAACAGAAGGAATTAATCATCGGTGAACCTGCCCTATAAAAAATAGTAGAGATTTTTGTGTTGAAATAAAAGGACATTTGATAGTAGTGTAAATTCACATGAAAAAATAAAGAAAACTAGTAAAGGTAACTACATAGGTAAACATAAAAATAGGATAAATGTGGTTTTTGTTTGTAATTCTTTTTAAATCTCCTAACTGATTAAGAAAATAACTGCAGGAGCAATAATTGTAAATCTGTTGATGGAAACAAAATGTATAAAGTTGTAATTTGTATGACATTAACAACACAAAGTAAGGTGGAGGGAATGGAGCTACATAGGAAAGATCTTTTGGTACACTACTGAAATTAAGTTGATTTGAACCTAAAGTAGATTGTTATAAATTAATATCCTAATTGTAATTCCCAGGGCAACCACTGAGACCAAGACCAGATGGCTTCACTGGTAAATTCTACCAAACATACACATGTAAAACCAATCCTTCGTGCACACTTCATAAAAATGAAATAGGAGAGAACACCTTCCTACTTATTTTATGAAGCAAATATTACTCTTATTTTCTTGTTTCTGCTTGTTTGGGGTTTGGTTTGCTCCTCTTTTTTCAAGTTTCGTAAGGTAGAAGATTTGATTTTTTATTTGAAATGATTCCTTTAAAAATATATTTACAGCTATAAATTTATTTCTAAGCACTAAACCTAATAAAGAAAATCTATGAACAAAATTTACAGCCAACATTATATTTAATGTAAAAACCAAAAGCTTTCTATCTAAGATAAGGAACAAGTTAAGGATGTTCACTATTACCACTTCTATTCAACATTGTATAGAATTAGGCAAGAAAAATAGATAAAAGGCATCCAAATTAGAAGAAAAAAAAGGAGTAAAAAAAGAAGAAAAAGAAGAAGAAAAAACGGAGTAAAATGATCTCTATTTAGGTGACATGTTCTTATGTATAGAAAATACTAAGGCATACACATACACATACACATACAGACACAGACACACGCATACATTTATGAGATCTAGGGTTTCTGGATTTAAGATCAATATGCAAAAATCAACTGTATTTCTAGACAATGCAATATATAGTCCTAAAATGAAATTTGAAACATAATTCTATTTCAAACTGCATCAAAAAGAATACAGCATTAGGAATAAATTTAGCCAAAGAATTACAAGATTTGTACACTAAAATCTATAAACTATCTATGAAAGAAATTAAAGAAGATCTAAATAAATAGAAAGAAATTCATGTTCTTGGATTAGAAGACTTAATATTGTTAAGATGGCAATACTACCCAAAGTGATCTACAGATTCAACACACTCTTCATCAAAACACCAGCTATATTTTGTGAAGAAACTGACAAGTGGATCCTAAATCCACATGGAAATTAAAGGGACTCTGAATAACCAAAACAATCTTGAAAAAGAACAATAAAATTTGAGTACTCACACTTCTTGATTTTAAACTCACTAAAAAGTTAGTCATCCAGACAACAAGGTATTGGCATAAGGATAGGGTTATAGATCAATGAAATACAACTGGGAGTCTAACAGTAAACCCATATGTTATGGTCAATTGTTTTTTTACAAGACTGCCAAGACCATTTAATTAGCAAAGTATAGCGTCTTCAACCTACGATGCTAGGACAACTGAATAAATACAGGCAAAAGAGTGAAATTGGATGTCTGCCTCATATCATATACAAAAATGAACTCAAAATGGGTGAAAAGGGAGCTAAAACTATAAAACTCTTAGAAGAAAACATAGGTTAGGCAATGATTTCTTATATGAGACACCTAAAACACAAGTAACCAAGAAAAAGTAGATGATAGTCTTTATCAAAATAGAGAACTTATGGGTTTCTAAAGAGATCATCAAGAAAGTAAAAATATCATCCATAGAATGGGGGAAAAAAATTGTAACTCTTTTATCTGATAAGCTCTCAGACCCAGAATATAAAATGCTCTCAATGCAACGTAACAGAGACAAACAAGCCAATTTAATAATAGGCAAAGGACTTGAATAGACATTTCTCCAAAGAAGATACAGTTGTCCCTCTATATCCATGGGTGATTGGTTCCAGGACCCCCATGGATACCAAGATTCACAGATGCTCAAGTCCCTTACATAAAATGGTGTCATATTTCTATATAATGTACACACATAATCCAGTATACTTTAACTCATCTCTAGATTACTTATACATAATACAAAAGTAGATGCTACATAAATAGATGTTATACTGTATTGGGTTCTTAAAAATTATTTATTATTATTGTATTATTATTATTATTGTTTTTTCCCCAATTTTTTTGATCCACAGTTGGTTGAATTCATGGATGCAGAATTCATGCATATGGAAGGCTACCTGTATAGAAATGGCCAACAAGTACAAGAAAAGATGTTCAACATCATTAGTCATTAGGAAAGTGCAAATCAAAACCACAGTAAGATACCACCTCACATCCACTAGGATGGTTAAATTTCTTTTAAATAAAGGACAACGTGTTGACAAGGATGTGGAGAAACTGGAACCCTGATACATTGCTGACAGAAATATAAAATGGTACAGCCACTACAGAAAACAGCTTGGCAGTTCCTCGAAAAGATAAACAGAATGGAATTAATGCAGCAATTCCACTTTTAGGCATGCACCAAAGAGAATTAAAAACATTTACACATAAAACTTGTACAGGGATGTTCATAGTAGCATTATTCAAAACAGTGAAGAGGTGTAAACATGTAAATATCTATCAGCTGATGATTTGGTAAATAAAATGTGGTATATCCAAAAACTGGAATATTACTCCACCACAAAAAGGAATAAAGAACTCGCATATGTTCCAACATGGATGAACCTTGTCCAAAAACTGGAATATTACTCCACCACAAAAAAGAATAAAGAACTCGCATATGTTCCAACATGGCTGAACCTTGAAAATGTTATACTAAGTGGCATAAGTTAAACACACAAGTTCACATATTGTGTGAGCTCCCATTTACAGTTGGAAATGTGCCACATAACATTTCAGTCAGCAATGGACTGCATATATGACAGTATTCCTGTAAGATAATACTGTATTTGTACTATACCTTTTCTATATTTAGATACACAAATACTTACCGTTGTGTTACAATTATCAGAGTGTTCAGTACAGTAATATGCTGTACAGGTTTGTAACTTAGGAGCAATAGGCTATACCATATAGCTAGGTGTGTAGTAGGCTCTACCATCTAGGTTTTTGTAAGCACACTCTATGATGTTTGCACAATGACAAAATTGTCTTATGACACACTTCTCACAACATGTCCCCATCATTAAGGGACACGTGACTGACTATATTTGAAACAACAAGACCAGAGAAAACCATAAAGACAGAAAGCAGATTAGTAATTGCCAGGAGTTAGTGGAAGGGGGTTTGGTAACTAACTGCTCATTCATATAGGCTTTCTTTCTGGGGTGATGAAAATGTTCTGGAATCCGTTAGCAGTGATGCTTGCATGACCCCATGAACATACTAAAAATCATTGAGTTGTACACTTTATTATTTTTATTTAAAAAAAATTTTTAATGAGGTCTGGCTCTGTTGCCCAAGCTGCAATGAAGTGGCACGAATATAGCTCACTGCAGCTCAACTCCTGGGCTCAAGTGATTGTCCTGCCTTGGCCTTTCAAAGTGCTAAGGATACAGAGTTGTAGGCTAAAAGGATAATTTTTTTGGTATATGAATAATATCTCAATAAAATAATTTTTTAAAATGTGCTTTGGGAATAATTTATTTCCTGTTAAAATTTTCTTTAGTTTATTAATCATGTTTAAAAAATGATTTCTTCTGGTGAAATATGGAATTAATCACAATCATTCAATTATTATATTTAATTAATATGGCTCATTATAGATATTATAGTATGAAATGATTTTCTATTACATTAAGGATGTTTCGAGTAGCTTCCAAAATATGGCCCATTTCTTTTTTTTTTTTTTTTTTTTTTTTTTTTTTTTT